>NW_016159717.1:36008-63149 GCF_001687245.7 Rhagoletis zephyria
TTTACGCGTTGGCGACGGCGAGTACCGCAGACGATGGAACGATGAGCTGTATGAGCTTTACAACGACATGGACATAGTGCAGCGAATTAAAATACAGCGGCTCCGCTGGCTTGGCCATGTCGTTCGAATGGACACCGACGCTCCAGCTCTGAAAGTATTCAACTCGGAACTCGCTGGTAGCAGAGGAAGAGGGAGGCCCCCACTGCGATGGAAAGATCAGGTGGAGGACTTGGCTTCACTTGGCGTTTCCAATTGACGTCAGTTGGCCAAGAGGAGAAACGACTGGCGTGCTTTGCTCAACTCGGTCAAAATCGCTTAGGCGGTTACAGCGCCAAAAAAGAAGAAGAAGAAGAAGAAGAAGAAGAATAGTATTAAGGCCCTTGTGGGACGTTATTTTCATCGGTATTATACCTATGTGAGTGGCTTTCATGAATCTGTCGGCTGCTTTTGCATTTGTGGTTTTGATCAACAGGTCACTGGTCCTCAGTTCAGTAACTACAATGTTGTCAACGCATATGTGTTTTAGGCCTTTTCAATTTGAAAGACGTGATATGAAAATAAAGGGCACTGACAACTGGGAAACGAGGAATATGGTCATCGTTTGGTTTTACCTCCGGGTTTAATGCGTTTTTTTAGTAACGATAAGTCAGGATCGAGCAAGCGAAACCTGTTGCTATCGAGGGGTCAGCGCCGTTCATTATTGCGATGGTTAACTACTGCACTGTTTAAGTTTGTACTTTACGCTATTATTCTCTTTATGTGAAAACTGTATACTATTGTCTAGAAACACGAGCACTAAGCACCAATAGAGTACTTGTTCGTTCACTACGAAATTCACTAATTACACGGCACGTCTTAACACGGCGATTGCCTGAACTAGACTGTGACTCTAATATACATATATTTAAAAAAAAACGTTCAGGCAATCGCCGCGTAAGCATTGTTGTCTCTCGTCGCGATTACTACTCTTACCAACAGCTTGTGTGTTAGTTACTTATTTTTGTGCAAAGCTTAAGCTCTACACACGTACTTACTTACATACTTTCGCGTAAACGTACTCCAAAAAAAGTTCAATCCGACAGTTAATTACAACAAATTAATAAGCCGGCGTGCCAGATCAGCACTGAAAGTGTGCACTCGCGAAGGAATGAACGGGATCGATCCCCCAGCACCAACAGGTTTAAGGACCCTAATCCTGACCAGTATCTCGACACGCCAATTTTCCGAAACAAGAGACTTAGAACAACCGACTTCCCCCTACTCCCAGAGACACGTCAAAACGATGACCATATTCCGCGTTTCCTGGTCATCACCGCCGTCGCCAACTCAGCAGAGCAAATCCGACCAATAGCTTCTTAAAACGTCTTCCAAATTCAGAAAGGATTAAACGCCAAATCACGAGATTACACAGATGTTACCCCGCTAAGATCCGGCGATCTCCTGCTCAAAGCCAATATTCTTAAAACTCAAGTTGTTCTCAAAGCCCCGCATGTAGACTGCATCCCAGTAAAAAAGACAGATCACGTCGCTCGGAACTCTAATCAAGGCAGAATTTATTCGAGGAATATCATTGATATTTCTGAAGAAGAGTTAACAAAAGAATTGGCTTCCGAAAGGGTTATCAACATAAGAAAAATTATGAAAAAATCTATGATAAACTGATAGCCACAGGTGCCGCAAAACTATCTTTTGACCTCATACGACGTCCAGAATACTTAAAAAATATGCTGGGAAAGAGTAAAAGTTCAAGAACATATCCAATGCGATGTAATTGCCAAAAACTAGGCCAGACTAAGAAGTGGTGCCGAAACTCACGAGCTATGCAAAACATGCGGTATTCCTCCTCCTCATTATTCTTGCACACGCAGCTACTGCGTGAACTGTACCCTACTTTTCTCACGCACAAAGCAGTTAACAGAGCTAAAGCCGAAAATCGAAGCACAACCAGACAGGCATGGAAACTTTATAGCTCCAACCCAACAGCATACAAAATTCAACCCTATAATAAAAACCCAATGCTAACTTTAGCACAAGTTGTCGCAGGCACCACTAATAATACACAAACAACAACACCGACCAAAATGCAAAGCAACGAAACGATCACAGCACCGAAGCACACAAACACTCATGTCACGTACGCAGTGGCAGCACAATTTATTTAGTACTTATTTCTTATATGTCAAACTGTTTTAAAACACAGAAACACTGTCCGCAACGGTTATATTTTTTCTGTATACATTTCTTAAGTAAGTTGAGACCGTTGCTGGCTGTGGAGCTGTAGAGTCCAAAATCAAGTGAGTTTGTAAAATGCTTTAATTTGCGTTGTACGTACAAATTGCTAATTTTGTCGATATATATGTGGTAACCTTTTGTTATTTCGTCGCCGTTCAATTGCCTTACTCAGCGCGTGAATTTGAAAAGCAACACTGAACAATAACTATTTTGTACTCTGACATACTCTTTGTAACATATTCGTAGTATATAAGTGAAAAATAAGCGAAATAAATTTCTTCTTCCTGAAACATCTAAAAGCTACGCACGTGTTAATCCACATATATATCATTAATTTTTATTTAGAGAATAAACCCTTTCATCTCGCGATCATACTGTAATACAACATTAGTGGTGTTTATTCAATTTTGGAGCCAGCTAGCAGCAAATCTCCACATCTTTATTCTTTGATTGAGTAATTGCCTTTGCTCTGCGTTTATGTGAAGTTTTCGTCGCTGGCACATAGTTTTACTGAATGGCGTTTGCGAATGTCCGAAAGTGGACGTCCGGCCAGGATAAGCAAACGAAACAACAAAGGAGTTCAGCGAGGAAGATATGCCTTTGACTCGCACACCTACCGAGGCTTCAGCAGACGGGAATATGGCGGAAAATAGAACCGAATTTGACTCGTCGATACAAAATGCAGTAAGCGCTGCCACTGAATATAGAAGCGCCGAGGCATCAAGCAGAGGCGTCGCAGAGGCCGCGAGCAGAGCAGCAACATGTACTGCTGCGAGCAAAAATGCCATCGGTAACGGAATCGAGCAAATAACGTTGGATTTCTATAGAAAAATTATGGATATGCAAGACGAGTTTCAAAGGCAAATGCATGAGCTCGGTAGAATGTTTGCAAACAACAGCAAGCAAATACAGACGTTACAACAGGGTATGGTAAGGAGAGGGCCTAGAGAATATACAGAGATGCCAACAATGAGCACACAAAATGCACCGGCCATGCCAGAACCCTTGCACTTGCCCAATTCGTCGCAGCCAATAGAAAGCAATTTTAGTGTCAATAGTCAGCATATAATGTACGCAAAATTAGTGGATTTTCCGGCGTTTAGAGGCGATCCGTTAGATTGGCCTATGTTTGAAAGGTCATTTTTAGACACTACGCACGAGTTTAATTATAGTCATACGCGAAATATTATTTGTCTTCGGGCTGCTTTGCATGGCGATGCTAAAGTCGCTGTCGACGCCTTGTTGCCCTATCCAGATAGTGTACCAGAAATTCTGAGCAATTTAAGAGAAAATTTCGGAAGAGCGGATCAAATAATAAACAGCCAGGTTATGGAAATAAAAAAAAATCGCTCCGATACCAAGAGATAATATAAGCTTAATTATACCATTTGCTAATAAAGTGAAAAATATGACAGCCTTGGTACGCTATGTAAAGGCAGAGCAGCGGCTTTGTGACGTCACGTGAACACTGTACTGGTATCTAAAATTCCAGTAGAAGAGCAAATGCAATGGGCGGAGTATAAGGAAAAGTTGCAGGGTTACGCAAACATAGATAATTTTAGTTATTTTTTGAGCATCATACCAAAAAGAGCAAACATTATAGTAGACTCATTGCCACGAGCTGCAATGGTAGCAGTACCCTCCACTTTACGTAATAGACAACCCGAATCTGGCCAGGTAAAGGGTGTAAAAAAGCGGATCCTTTTAACTAACGCTCAAGAAAGCTGCTTAATTTGCAACGATAGCTGTGGTAAATTGGGAAGCTGTACCCTATTTAATAAGATGTCGCCAAGCGAGCGATGGGTAAAGGTTAAGGCCCTCCGCGTCTGCTTTTCATGCTTCGGTAAAGGTCATTCAATTGCTAAATGCTTTTCTAAGAAGAAATGTAAGGTAAACGGCTGCGATAAAATGCACAACAGCCTTTTACACGTCGAACCTAGTAACAGAGTAGCCAATATTATTGGTGCTGATTGCCAAGAAGTCCAGTCGAACCAAGTTGCACGAAATTATAGAATTGAAGCAGTGACAGAAAGCTCAGAAGTGTTTTTTCAAATTGTACCCGTAACAGTTTCATCTGACACTAAAACTGTCGATACTTATGGGTTCATCGATCAGGGAGCATCGCATTCGATGGTAGAGTGGGACTTAGCCTAAGAATTAGAGTTGACCGGTGATTCAGATACGCTTCACTTGCACTGGTTAGGAAATGTGACGACTACCAATCCGACAAAGCGAGTTAACCTGAGAATTAGCGGGCGTGGTGAGCAGTGCGAGCCCTTAAAGATGTCAAATGTTTATACTCTGCGTAATATGAATTTGCCACAACAGTCGCTCAATTTAGCGCAGTATGAGGGGAAGGGTGCACAAAAACTGCCCTTTCATGTAAGTAATGTCAACGCGCAACCACGAAACCTTATCGGTCTTGATCACGCCAAGTTATTTAGAGCTTTAGAGCGCCCACTCCAACTGACTGATAACGGCCTTATAGCCACGAAAACTCCCTTGGGATGGGTTGTGTACGGCAGCTGTGCCCAGAATAAGGTTTTTTGTAAAAGCCATTTGCTTTTAGCTTTTAGATTGGAGGAGCTTTAGCACTTGCTTAAATACTACTTCGCTAACGAAAGTTTTTGTATATCTCCAAAGTGCGCACCATTACTCTCCGACGGAGACCCGCGCGCTATGACCATAATGAAGGCAACAATCATTCGCATCAAGAAGCAACAGATTTAAGGTTGGTTTGTTATGGGCTCTTGATTCTGTTCCATTTCCAAATAGTTTTGAAATAGCGAAGAAGCGACTAGAAGGAATAGAGAGAAAAATGTCCAAAGACGAGGAATTCGCGCAGCAATGTAATGAGAAGATCGATAGTTACATTCAAAAAGGCTATGCCAGAAAATTAAGTGCGGACGAAGTTGCTAGAAAGACTGAGAAAACCTTTTATCTGCCTCATTTCGCGGTGCGCATCGCTAATAAAAAAGGAATAAGAATTGTTTTCGACGCCGCGGCCGAAGTGGGCGGCATGTCACTGAATAAAGCTCTCCTACCCGGTCCTGATCTGAATCAACCGCTACTAGCGATACTTTTTAAGTTCCGGCAGTCACCCATCGCAGTCTGTGGCGACATTCGCGAAATGTTTTTGCAAGTTGTTGTACGAGAAGAAGACCAAGAAGCTCAACGATTTTTATGGCGACGAGGTGATAAGTCAAAGCGTGTAGATACATACGCCATGACTCGGATGTTGTTTGGAGCATCGTGTTCTCCCGCTTTGACACAGTATGTTAGAAACATGAATGCAGCTGAATTCATAGAATCGGCTCCGCGCGCTGTCGAAGGCATCATCAATCGACACTATGTTGATGATTATGTTGATTGTTTCGAGAGTGAAAGAAAGGCTGTTGAAGTAGTACAGGACGTCATAAAAATACATAAAGCTGGCGGATTCGATTTAACAAATTTGGTATCAAAATCTAGTCAAGTGTGGGGAGTAATTAATGCTGTGGATGAAATATATGAAAATGAAAACATGGTCGACATAAGTAGGGACAGTATTGAGCGCATACTAGGAATGTATTGGTCAACAAACACCGATGAGTTTATGTTCGTACTCAAGTTTCAGCGTGTATCACCGGATATCTTAAATCAATGCCGTAACCCAACGAAAAGAGAAGTTCTTAGCCTCGTTATGTCGATTTTCGACCCATTCGGCATTTTGGCCAATTTCGTCATATCAGCAAAACTGCTGCTGCAGCAGTTATGGACTCGCGGAATTCAATGGGATGAAACGGTTTCCAATGACATTTTTAGCAAATGGTTTGCATGGCTGGAGGAAATGCCTAAAGCCAAACAAGTTCGATTACCGCGTTGCTATTATAAAAGATTTACATCGTGCTCGCATGTCGAGCTGCACATTTTTGCAGCCGCCAGCGAGAGTGCTCTCGCCGAGGAGAGAACGCGAGCGAAATTTCCGACATCGTACCGCCCAAACAGCAGGTGGTTAACCGGGCCAGACTTTTTGCTGAAGGCACAGCATCACTGGCCACGCCAGCTTCAAAAAATTCCACAAATAGAAGAAAGCGTACTTGAGTTGAGAGCAGAACATCGCATACTTGCAGCAAGCAGTGTAAGATTAAATATTAAGGCTTGACTCGATTTTCAAATCTTTCCAGGTTGAAAAGGTGCATGGCTTGGGTTCTGCGTTTCACAAGGAATTGTTCAGCTGCGCGCTTAAAGCTGGCGGTAACTAAAGGTGGCCTTACAGCCGATTAAGAAGCGGCCGCTGAAATCGTACTTTGCCGCACAGTTCAAGAAGTGTACGCTGTCGAATTTCAGCAGCTACGAAATAAAGAACCTGTAAGTAAAAGCAGTCCTTTGGTTACTTTAAATCCGTATATTGACGAAGATGGAGTTTTACGGCTAAGCGGACGTATAGAAAACGCACCGTTTGTACCAATTTCAGCGAAACGGCTTATAATCTTGCCGAAAAATCACGCCTTAACGAAATTAGTTGCAATATGGCACCACAAAAATGTGAATTTGATTGTCAACGAGATTCGATAGAAGTTTTGGATACCATCGTCAAAAGCGTAGCATCTGATTGTAACTTTTGTCGTATACGCAAGGCGGTGCCGGCTCAACCCTTAATGACCCCTCTACCAGTCGGCAGGTTAACTGCTTATGTACGCCCCTTTACGTATAGTGGGGTGGATTTCTTCGGCCCATTGCTCGTCACAATTCGCCGTCGAAAGGAAAAGCGATGGGTGGCACTGTTCACTTGCCTCACTACCCCTGCTATTCATTTGGAGTTGGCGATAAACCTTTCGTCAGATGTATTACTGCTATGCATACGTAATTTTGTAAATAGAAGACGCGTTCCGATTCAGATACGCAGTGATAATGGCACTAACTTTGTTGGCTTAAAGAAAGAACTGCGTGATGTCGAAGATTTTATGGACGACGGTGCCTTTTCGGAAGCTTTAACACCACTAGGAATCCGGTGGAAATTTAACTGCCCGTCAAACACAAGCGAAGGGGGTGTTTGGGAGCGGCTGGTACAGTCAGTAAAGAAGGCGTTGTTTATAATGCTAAAAGAATGCGCCCCACAAGTTGACACACTGAATAGCCTATTGATAGAAACTGAGAATATAGTAAATTCTAGGCCGCTCACACACATACCCGTCACTCCAGATGATCCGGAACCGATTACGCCAAATCATTTTTTGCTCAATTCCGTAAACTCGACACAAACACCGGCGCCATTAGATAAGAAGTTGCTCTGCCTAAGGAAGCAGTGGCGAATTGCTCAAACTTTAAAGAACGGTTTTTAGAAGCAGTGGATACGGTGGCGGGAGTACTTGCCAGAGCTCACCCGCCGCAGTAAATGGTGTCGTCCGTCGAAAGCTATTAACGTTGGTGATCAGTTGCTAATATGTGAAATGGAAAGCTCTATTACGGGCCTGATGGCGTTGCTCGTTCAGCAGATGTCCAGACGTCACAAAGCTTACTTAAGTGTCCAGTTTCAAAACTTGCCTTACTTAACGTTGTGGACACCCTTTGATGAACCTCCCCTCGGTCAATTCATGGGGCCGGGGATGTCTTGTACGCAGTGGCAGCACAATTTATTTAGTACTTATTTCTTATATGTCCAACTGTTTTAAAACACACTGTCCTAACGGTTATATTTTTCTGTATACATTACTTAAGTAAGTTGATATCATTGCTGACTGTGGAAGCTTTAATTTGCTTTGTACGTACAAATTGCTAATTTTGTCGATATATATATTATTAAGTTGTATTTAGAGAAGAAACCCTTTCACTCGCGATCAAACTGTAATACAACATTGGCGGTGTTTATTCAATTTTGGAGCTAGCTAGCAGCGAATCTCCACAACTCACAGCAACGAATCATTCGTCACACACAATATACAGATACTTACCAACAATAGCCAGCCAACAAATACAAGCCACTCCAACATAAAAAACAAAACAACATCAAATATAAAAGAGACCACAAAAAAAGCCAATTACAAATCCACAACTTCCTCCCCTCGCTAAGAAAAACCAATTCGCCACCCTGCAGTGAAATCCCAAACTAGTCAGGAAAAATACTAGTTTACAACTAGAATTCCCTGACAGAAACCGAACTAGTTCGAAAATGACCAGACTTGTACCAAGTACAAAACGATTTATTCAGGCCCTGTTTAATTTAACTTCGACAGTTTAATACAATAAAGTACACAAAATATTATAACTTTTATTTGGGTATGTTAAATAATTATTAAATGGAATACGTATTCAGTTTTACCAGTCCGGTTAAATAATGATTAATACTCGTAATGATTATTAATTAAGGCATGTTTTTTTGGATAACCGTTTAATTATCAAATACCGATATTACCACCTTTTTAATGATTAATAATTAATTACTTAAAAAAAATGTTAATTAATTCACTAGTTTTAATTACACCATTATTTTGTTATTATTGATCATTTTCAATTATTTTTGACTTTTTAATTACACTATTAATATAATTATTTGATAAATTTCTATTACCAATCAACAAGCCAAACTATAGACAAATATTAAGAATATTTAATAACTTCTTGAATTAGTTATTTATTTGTTTTATTCTTATCCAAATCTCTAATTTTAAACATTAATTATTACTTTTATAAATTTTTAAAAATAATAGACTGAAATGTGCAAAGTAAATGAATTCAATTTATTTTAATGAAAACTTTTATTTTTATTTTAGTTCACTCAAAAATTATCTAAAGAATTCATTTTATTTTTAACTAAAATGTTTTCTTTTGCATATTCCATATTATTAAAAAAGATAAAAATATAGTATTGATTGTACCTGAAGCCTTTTACTTTTAATAACATTTAATGAAAAATGAATTTATGATATTCGAAAGTTTGAAATATCTATGTATTTATTTTTTCTTTTAATTAATACTCAAAAAATTTAACACTAATTATTGGCAAATCTAAGGCTGCTAAATAAAAATATGTTATATATTAAAGTGTACTTAAAAGTTTTTTTATTGTATATTCATGAATTCATTTTATTTTTTGACTCCCAAAGTAGTGGTTTTGGTCCATAATTATACTAGTATTTTTCTGTCTATTTTGAACTAGTATGATACTGGTATATATCTGACCGAAATCTGACAATTGCCATCTCGTAAAAATACCAGTTGATTGCCTGGAAAAAAGATAGTTGGCTGACTAGTTGGGCATGCGGTTCATACTAGATGTGACGTAGTTTACAACTAATTCATTTGACTACAGGGCACAAGCACCTACCAATATCAACTCATCACAAGTCTCTTTACTTTCGCACTCCACCCAACGCTTCTGCAGCAGTTAGTGAGAGCGAAATGACTCCATGTAGTCAAATATTCTCCAAATATCCCGACCTCAGTGTCCTAATTACACCCAAAACTTACAAACACACTCTTCCGAACAAACAAAATCAGGAACCGACAACCAACTCCAAAATAAACCGGTAAAGTTTATGGCCCTTATTATGAGTTGCGTTCGATTTTCGATCTTCGCTGGCTGTACGGGAGTGATCATTTCCCGATCCTCACACAAGTTACCACCCAGGGCAATCAAAATCATTATAAACATTGGCGCAAATTCAAAACAAATGCCGCAGATTGGAAGAAATTTTCTGCTCGTTGCACCCAACTTTCCCGGATCTTGCCTGCAGCAAGCAATACCAACCAAGAAGCAGCAAAAATCCTAAAAATCATCCGCACTGCAGCCCACTATGAAATTCCAGAAACGAAACCGATTAGGTACCATAAAAGAATACCCTGGTGGAATGCCAATCTCTGTTACCTTAGATCGCAGAAGCAACAAGCATGGCATAACTTCAAACGCACTCGGATCTATTCACCTATAAAGGAGCGAATGCCATATTCAAAAGAGTCGCCATATTAGCTAAAGAAGAATTCGAAAAATTCACATCGATCAATCCTACATCTAACCCAAAAACTATATGGAACGACAAGAAGCTCACCGGCGTCCAAAAAGAAACTAATTTTTCTAGTATTGCTTCTCTCAACGGAGTAATAAACGCACCACTCGACATTGCCAACTTCTTCGGCTCCTCCCTCTCTCTTGCCTCCTTCCATACCACCTTCCCACCTTCGAGTCCCAAATCTGCTTAGTTGAATTTGAATCGCTCTACTCGGTCAAAGGAAAAACGCCTGGACTCGATAAGGTTTCCTACCCCATCATCCAGACGAACTGAAGCGTCGATTACTCAAGCTATACAACCAGATTCTCGATCGTGGTTGCTAGCCGGAACAGTGGAAAACCGATTGCATAGTACCGATTCTCAAACTAAACAAACCCGTTGAAGACATTAACAATTACAGACCCATCTCACTTCTCTCTTGCTTAGGGAAAAATTTGAAAAAATCATAGCGGCTCGGTTAATGTGGTACGCTGGCATTACCAAATTAATCAGCCCCAATCAATTCGCCTACAGAAAGGCCAAAGTAGAAGTGACGACCGGCATCCACATCATTCTTAGGCAATTCGATAAATGGAGAATCAAGAAATTTATAAAAAACTTCCTCACCAACAGGAAATTCGTAGTAAAAATTAACGGTTACCTTTCCATACATATCCGCTAAGCAATCGAACCCCTCAGGGCTCACCACTGTCAGCCTGTTTATTCATCATAGCATTAGACGAAATCGTCCAACTAACAAAAAGCATGCGTGTCATAGATTGTGTACTCTACGCCGACGACGTCATTTTTTTCATAAAAAACTACGACATCAACAACGTGGAATCGCTCTTGGAAAACATATTAGGCCCTATCGCGAATTTCACGTGATCAAATATTCCCAAAAATTATAAAGCAAAACAAAAACAAAACATAAGTTCAGTAGAGCTGTGCTAAAAATACACTAAATAAACTGCCGGCGCCTTATCACTCCGCAATACGCAAGAGCATCAGAGCTTTCCCCAAATCGCCCGCTTAGTCGGGTTGGATAGTGACATCTCGGTTGACCAAAGCTTACTCACACCAGAGGTGAAGTTACAAGTCCTCAGATGCTCTTCCCACTTCCCCTTATGTATGTTCCCAAGCTGCCGAATCTCCGCATTGCGATCCCCAATGTGAGGATTTCCGTAATTGGACTGTACAGCCGCTTCAGTAGGAAAGTTCAGACGGGGGTCCGTAAAACAACCGGCTGGGATGAATCGAGCTGCAGCAGCAATCTCAACCCTACGGAACTTACGCTCACTAACGTGAACGTCGGTTGGTGTGGGAGGGCAGAGAAGGTGGTTTCAGTAACTTCCGCGAAGCCGTTCCAATCAGCTTTAGAAAAGTTGACGTAGGTTCGGTGCTTCGTTTAAGCAAAGCCGGCTGGCTTATGGATCGAGATTATTATGGGCAGATGGTCTGATGCTAAGGTCAGCATAAGTCGCCACGTTATACTGTTTATCAGAACAGCGCTTGTAATTTTTATGTCCGGCGAGTTGCAGCAGCTGCCCATAATCCTGGTGCGCGTCGTCGTTCATTCTGCAGAATGTGGAATCGTCTATCTGCTCAGCCAAGTGTGTTCCCTTGCGATCATTTGACTGGCTTGAGTGCCGAAGATCGTGGTGCGCGTCAAAGTCGCCAGCTACCATATGGTTTTTACCTCTGAGGAGCGCACCTAATTCAGGGTTATATCATGCACATTGCCTGAGCGTATAGTAATAAACTGACATTTTAGGATGGTATCCCTGCGGTCGATGTCTGCTTTGATGAGACGATACTGCACGGTGTGACGCGTGATCAACGCTAGGCCACCACCATAATCCTGCTTGCGATCTCCACGGTGCACATCGTATGCAGCGCAATTCATCAATGTTTAATTGCTGTAACCTTCGTCTCTTGGACGGCAGCTTTAATTTTTCCATGCCGGCCCATGAAGACTGTTATCTCCTGGATCCTGATCTGTAGTCCTTTACAGTTGAATTGAAGGTGCTTCGTGTGCCTAGGGAGACTTAGGCTAAAAACATAGTGGAGCGGCGAGCAAAGGAAGCTTTGCTCAATGCTAGCTCTGCGCTTTGCTTCACTATGTTTTACTCTTACTGTTATGTGGGGTGTAAGTGAAGTGTCCTGCCCGCCATTGGCTGTGTGTGTGCTGCTGTGGAAGGTGCCGCCCGCCCTGTGGTGGTAGTGGGCGGTGTTGCGGGTCCTCGAAGTTCCTCGTCCAATCTCGCGTGATTCGCAGACCTGAACATGCCCTAAAGGGACACCAGGCAAGGCAGGTGTTGCACTTTACTGATATCACGTTACAGAATGTCTTGGTCTGACAAACCATGCAGATTGTTGGAGGAACCAAGAGTTGTTGGCGGCGGCGTGTAGACGGTGGTGCAGTTATGCTTGTTGTGTGGTCTGTTGTGGTTGTGGTGTGCTCTATTGTGGTATGTTGTAGTTCGGATGTGTTTGTGTTGAGGCGACTTGGGTGTGCCGTGGAGGCAGCTCTATTTGAGCAGCAGGGGGTCATATATGTTGCGGTCCATTGGCGAGTCCTTAGGCCTGAGCACGTGGAGTGAGGGTTTAGTCTTCTCTGGCACTTGGCTGACTTCCAAAACGAACCAATACAATGTTTGGATACTGTTTTACTGCGGTATTTAAACTGTTTGTATATGCAGAGTTGCGAAACATTGCAACCACATACATTGCATATTTTGAATATTCAATAGAACAATGAATAAGCTTTCGTAATTTTCCATTTTCCGAACACCAATCGTAATCAAAAACAAACGAAGCTGATTCGCTCATTTCTCTAGCGATGCTTTCGATAACTTTTCGGGTCCGTTTTGGAGAAGTATACATTGCCAACATTTTGTAGTTCGACGTTAAGAAACACTATACTTTGTACGTATGCAATGCACTTGATTGTGGAAGTCAGCCTTTCTGGCCCAGGGTTTGACTCGATGCCGGCCCTGAGCAGAAGAGTACGTAGCAGATGCAGCCCCATGGACGAACAGCTCTTAAGATATTTCGCCGAACTAAACGGGGTTAGATCGCCGACACAACAGCCCTTGGGCGGTTAAAACCCGGTTAATTACGAGTCGTTCCATATGAAATCGTCTAATTGAAGTCGCGGACCCATTTTAAATTATGCTGTTACTTTGATTCTTGTTTAGGGTCTTAAAGAACCGAGTTTACGCAAAATTAAATTCTCAGAAACGCTCGTTTCCGCCGGTCGGAATCCAAAGATGTAAAGATCGCGATTTTTATGCTTTAAAAAATTTAGCTCTAAATTGTTTCGTTTCTAAGATATCTACCCACTTGAGCCTCAGCCGAGTCGGAGCCACAGCCGCTGAACTTATACGTATGCAAGTTGAAAACGGTACATGAACTATTCGTTTTGATTGTATTGAATTAATGGGTCGATTATCGATAGCAATCGAAATTCAGTTGCGTTGCTAGTTGCCAAAACGATATTACAGATGGCAACTGGCAACTTTCAACTGAAAACTGCAGTTGCTACAAAGTGTGTATACAGGCGACTACATTTTTGTGGTTGCTGGGAATGTTTTTGGAGCGTATTTAGGAGCGAAAATTGAAAAGTGTGTCAAATATTTTACTTTTTAATAATTTGAACGATATTAACATTTTTTTTTTTGCGAAAACAAAGGCGAACACTGATTGCAAATTTTTTCTTTTATCAACTGAAGCACCTCTTTTAAAACTACCGACATACAAAGTTTTCCAAATTAAAGTCATCGCTGTGACACTTTCTTCTGCGAAAAATCGAAGAGGTGCGTAAGCTTTTATGAGCGGAGGTATTAAGTTGAACGAAGAGGTTCATCTGTTTATTAACCAATTATACTACAGCTCCTTTTGCAAGCCCTCAATATGCTTTGAAAATTAAAACAAAACGATAATAAAGGAAAAACCTTGAAAGCATTAACTTTTGCTTACAGTGCACGCGGTAGCTTGGAATTATACTGGAAGGTAGGATTGGAATTATCCTTTAAATGTCGCTGCTTTCATGCACTTTTCTTCCTCTTAAACAAATAATTGCGATGAATTTAGCTTTATTGGTGTCTTTTCTTTAAAACTCTTTATTTCAACAATTTACTTTTACTTGAACAGCTTGTTTACAGCCATACTTTTCTTTGAAATCGCTTCATTAGTTCTCGTGCAGCAAGCGTTTTCCTGAAGCTCTAAAAATTACAACTACAACATTTGAGCATAGCCTCCATATCGAAACGTATGACATATTCTACGTCAATATGACCATTTGTGCGTTTTCGGTGGTTCTTTGGTAAAATTGTAATGTTTTTTTTATACCCGAGCGCACTTGTGCACAAGGGTATTATAACTTTGTTCACATAACGGTTGTTTGTAACAGGCAAAACGAATCGAGATAGATATAGACAAATGTATACATAAATGATCAGAATGAAAAGAGAAATNTTTCGGAAAGGTGAAAAACATATATTTAATACTTGCGCCGGGTATTTAATGTTCGGCTCCGCCCGAACTTAGACTTTTTTACTTGTTTATTTTTGTATTGTTTTATTTTATTTTGTTTTATAAATTTATTTGCACAGTAATGAATATTCTACAAATATATTGCAATTCGCAGCACTGGCTTCGGTGACCTTCAGCTGTCCTTATTGTCCTGTGAGTGGGCGATTGCCTTTATCTATCTATATATATAAATGTGAATGTCTGTTTGTTTATCACCGTATAACTTTTGAACCGCGACACGAAATCGCACGAAACTTTGCACACTTTTTTTTTACCCCGGGAAGGTTATAGGCACAGAGAAAAATCGGCAGTACTGGAAAAGGGGGGCGTGGCACCTTCCATACTAAATACAACTTTCAGTGTGTATATCTCTTTAAATATTTGTGGTAGAGTACTGAAACTTGGTGTCGAGATAAATTAAAAGTATTCCGTACTCATACGAAAAAATTGGAGGAATTGGAAAAGGGGGTGTGGCACCTCCCGTAGGCGTGAAATATTTAGTCACCTATAACTTCGGAACCGTAAGTCACATGAACTTGAAATTTGGTATGCAAAAATATGTATCTATGGTAGGTGCTTTTAGTAAGGTATATATAGAAATGAGTTTGTAAAAGGGGGCGTGGCACATGCCAAAGGCGTGGAATTTTTTATCAGCTATAACTTCGGAACTATAAGTCACATAAGCGTGAAATTTGGTATGCAGACATATCTGTGGTACATATATAGGTGCTTATACTAAGGTATACATAAATGAGTTTGTAAAAGGGGGCGTGGCACCTCTCATAGTCGTGGAATTTTTAATCAGCCATAACTTCGGAACGATAAGTCACATAAACGTGAAATTTGATATGCAGACATATCTATGGTAGGTGCTTATACTAAGGGGTATAGTAGGGTGATTCAAAATTTGAACTTTTTTGAATTTCGACTGAGAACGTTCGGATTCTTGAAGATAAGAGGGAAGACAAGTTCCTTTTACAATTTCAGCTTATTTGAACAAGATTTAGATGTCGCTCAACGCTGTTGTTTGTTTTCTGGAAACTACAGATTTTAGATGCATCTTTATTAACAAATATTAGCTTATTGGAACTCCGTTTATATAAGTTCGATAAATTAGTTTTAAACACATTTATTAATTAGTTAGTAACTAAGTTTTGCCTTATAAAAAATTAATATTTTCATTATTTTTTTGTTGTTCCTTAGCCACTGAGCGTATGCTTAATACACCTAAGATCACATTGTAATTCATATAATTAGTGGACCTCATCAATTAATATTAAACATCAAATAAAAAAGTCACCAGAAAAATATCACTCATATGCCATGCTGAATCCAAGTATTTTTCCAGTAATTGCAAACATTTATAATATAATAATAATATTTTGGCGATAAGTGTTTGGCCAAGCTTCTCCTCCAATTTATGGTGCGTGTCTTGATGTTGTCACAAAAAGGCGGGGAGAAGCTGTTTCAAGGCAGAAATACACACGAAGGCAGTAATTGCAGTTAAAGTAAT
The DNA here is from genome assembly GCF_001687245.7 of Rhagoletis zephyria. Taxonomy (NCBI): domain Eukaryota; kingdom Metazoa; phylum Arthropoda; class Insecta; order Diptera; family Tephritidae; genus Rhagoletis; species Rhagoletis zephyria. The sequence continues at coordinate 52,257 of NW_016159717.1, forward strand.
TGCAATTAAAATTTTAATTGCGCATTACAAATAAATTAATTGCAATTAAACATTTAGTTGGGTATTGCACACGGCAAATAATTTAATTGCAATTAATTTTTTGATAACAATTCGCCTACTTATACTGGATCTCCACTAGGCATTAAGTGGCAAATGACAAAGTTGGGCTTTAAAAAATGATCATGCTTTTATGTGTAAAAAATAGTCCTTAAGTTCATTTCCACATGGCATTTTTTAAATATCATGCATTTTTTGCCATTTCAAAGCCTAGTGGAAATTCGGCATTATAAATAAAAAGAAAAATACGGCACAGGCCTGGGTTGTGGGTGGTTATCATATTCACATCCCTGGCCTATATAGTAGGCATTTATAATCGTCGATTTTTAATAAAATTTACAAACCAATTACAAAATGTTTAATTCTTAACTAAAGAATATCACCGTTATTCTCCACAATAATTACAAATAATTAATTGTTAATTGTTATTCTCCACAATTATAATTAACCAATTGTTAGTAGTAGTGATAGAAATTAACAATTAATTAATAAATTAATTGTTCTTGCAATTCAAATTTGCCCAACACTGCTCGGAGGAGCAACCGCTGTTAAGAAAGATCTTGTTTTTAAAAGTTTCCTTTAATGTTGCTTGGACCAGGGATCGAGCCCAGGTATTATGGAGAGGTAGTACATACCTCAAACCACTCTACTACAGCGGCCGCACAAGCAAATATTAATAACAGCTGAAATAAATAACTTGGTTTTTTCGTAGATATTGTGAAAAATGTATGTGCTAAGTTCTGAAAATATTTACTTAGCAATAAATCTTCTATCATACCACAGCAAGATAATTGAAAAATTAATTGATTAAAGCTCAACACTGCCTCCGTGTGTATTTCTGCATTGAAAAAGCTTCTCACAAACTCCATTTACTGTTCGGAGGCGGCGTAAAACTGTAGGTCCCCCGAATTTTTGTGACAACATCAAGACACACGCCACAAATTGAAGGAGAAGCTTTGTCAAACACTTAGCAAAGGTGTAAACGCCAAAATATTATTATTATACTATAAATATTTGCAATGACTAGGAAAATACTTGGATTCAGCATGGCTATGAGTGATATTTATCCGGTGTTTTTTTATTTGATGTTTAATAATATTAATTGATAAGGTCCACTAATTATATGAATTACAATGTGATCTTAGGTGTATTAAGCATACGCTCAGTGGTAAGGGAACAAAAAAAAATAATGCAAATATTAATTTTTTATAAGGCAAAACTTAGTNTATGAGTGATATTTATCCGGTGTTTTTTTATTTGATGTTTAATAATATTAATTGATAAGGTCCACTAATTATATGAATTACAATGTGATCTTAGGTGTATTAAGCATACGCTCAGTGGTAAGGGAACAAAAAAAAATAATGCAAATATTAATTTTTTATAAGGCAAAACTTAGTTACTAAGTAATTAATAAATGTGTTTAAAACTAATTTATCGAACTTATATAAACGGAGTTACAATAAGATAATATTTTGGAACCTACCTACGAAATTTCAACGAAATCCGACAAGATTTGATGAAAATATACCTATTTGTTAATAAAGATGCATCTAAAATCTGTAGTTTCCGGAAAACTAACAACAGCGTTGAGCGACCTATAAATCTTGTTCAAATAAGCTGAAATTTTAGAAGGTACTTGTTTTCCCTCTTATCTTCAAAAATCCGAACGTTCTCAGTCGAAATTCAAAAAAGTTCCCATTTTGAATCACCCTAGTGTATAGATATAAATGAGTTTGTAAAAGGGGGCGTGGATCATCTCATAGGAGTGGAATTTTTAATAAGCCATAACTTCTGAAAAGTCACATAAACTTGAAATTTGCTATGCAGACATATCTGTGGTACATATGTGCTTATAGTAAGGTACGTTTATATAAATGAGTTTGTAAAAGGGGGCGTAGCGCATAACACGGGAGTTGAATTTTGTATCAGCCATAACTTCGGAACCGGGTCCATGCCCCTTTAATTCTTTCTGATATGCCTTTCGAATTTACAGGACTCAGTTTCCAGCTCGCTTAGCTTTTGCAATGACAGTAAACAAGAATTCCTTATAGCAAAACCCAAAACTTTATCGAAAATAAAATCTATGATAATTTGGAGTATTAAAAACTTGTAGTGAAATAATAGTAGTTATTATTCCAAAGAAATTAGATAGCTAAAATTTTAATATTACAACATTGGTATTTCTACTATTACTTACATACATATATAATTTATTGGAGATATTTGATTGTAAATTAAAACACCTGCTGTGCCAAAACCAAAGCCATACAACTGTTCTTCCGTATTCTCCTATAGTAACATTAGAGCACAAAAAACATATAAAACATCTTTACATAAATTATTTTTCATATTTCTATAAAGACGTGGGGTGAAACCCGCGGGTTGAAGGTAGTGTTACTATAAAGATTAAATTCGTCTAAGTAAATCTACGTCTTTAAGGAAGTTATACATTTCTTGAACATTGTTGAAGGTGGAATTTTTTTAGCAACTCGATAGGGTTGGCGGATTCTAAGATTTCTTGTCGGCGAATGGCTGTTGTTTGGCAGATAAAATGTGGCTTAGCGATACGGGTTCCTCACAGAATGGACCGGTGTTGAGTGAGGCACGTTGTAATAGATGAGCATGTGTTGCGATTGTATGAACAAGCCCGAGGCTTGGATATGGTCTCAATGCACGCAAGGGTATGTTTGGGTCGTAGACTGGATTCTTTCTGGTAGGGTTGATAGTTGAATAGTGATGGGAGCTCATGGGTTGGCGCTTATCAACCGTATCAACCACTCCATATGTTCGCTATACACGGCGGAAGCGGCGGGGATACTCGCAGTAATCACCTATGCCAAGATGAACAGAGGTAAATTCATCATTTCCACAGAGAGGCACTCCTGCATAAACGCCAACGAATCTCCAACTAATAATCAACATGAAATGGTGATTATCCGCGACTCTCTAATACATTACCCGCACAAAATTTAACTAATGTGGATCCCTGGGCACGTGGAAATCTCTGGGAACGAACCCCTGAGGGCTGCAGCCAAAAACCTGAGCTAACCTGAGCAGAATAGATGCCCAATGAGTGTCCGGCATGCGGAGAGACACCCCACGACTCGAAACATCTCCTCGTATGCCCGGAAAATCCCACACAGTTAACGCCTTTGTCCCCGTGGACCAACCCCATTGAGGCTTCACGCTTCGTGGGGCTTCCGTTAGTTGAACTTGACGATTGAGGGACTAGCCGATCTGGGCGGGGTTGTTGTTGCAGGGGGTCCGACAACCCCGGCCAGACCGCTGGACTTCGTCCGTGCCATGGTAAGGGTTCTTCCACAAGCAAGTGCAAGTTCCGGTACCCACGTCGATGACACCCTATCAGGAATTGCTTGCAGAGCATTGTCTTATGCTCCTTAATAGGAAGCATATGGACCACGTCGTGCAGGTGATGTGTTGGCGACATCAGAAGGCATCCTAACGCTGTCCTGAGTGTCGTGTTTTGGCAGGTCTGCAGCTTCCACTGCGTCCAACCAGTTCCCGGCGACCACACAGGCGGTGCATAGTTCTCAACCGGCCGGACAATTGCCTTGTACTTTGCCAACAACGTTTCCTTCTCTTTGCCCCAGGTGCTGCCGGCTAGCGACTTGAAGGCGTTTTTGCGGCTTTGTTCTTTATTGACAATTGCGGTTGTATGCGCCGAGAAGGACAGCAGACTGTCGAAGGTGACTCTCAAAGATCCTGGTTGGTTCGTCATCGACGTGAATACCCAGTTGCAGTCTGATCGCCTTCGTCCAAGTAGTGAAAAGCGTTGCTGGGGATTTTGTAGGGGAGAGGGTTAGGCTCCGTGCAGCGAAGAAGTGAGAAAGCTCGGCGAGAAGAAGTGAGAAAGCTCAGAGTCGGCTCAGGATTACGGACACATCGGCAGTGGACCACGTCGTTTGTGGCCCCCTGCTGCTCAAACAGAGCAGCCTCCACGGCTAACCCCAGTCCACCTGAGGAGCCCCACACAAACACCACAGCACAACAACATAACAACACAATAGACCACACCACAACCACGACAGACCACAGAACACACACAACCTTGGTTCCTCCTACAATCTGCACGGTATGTCATACCAGGATATTCCGTAATGTGCAACACTGTGTCCGTAAGTGCAACACCTGCCTTGGCGGGTGCCACTTTAGGGCATGTTCAGGTCTGCGCACCACGCGAGCGTGGACGAGGAACTTCGAGGGCCCGTGTTGCGCTGCACGGTCGCAAACCTCAACTGCGACGCCACCCACCACCACCATAGGTCGGCACCACCTCAGCAGCGCACACAGCCAATGGCGTCATGGCCCCACAGGTCTCTCACACCCCGCATTACCACACGTCTCCCGAACCACATGAAGCTCCTTCAATTTAACTGTAACGAGCTTCAGAGGAAGATCGAGGAGAAAACCGTCTTCATGGGAAGGCATGGTATATTGATAGCTGCGGTCCAAGAGACGAAATTGCACAGCAATTCAACATTGTTGAATTGTGCCGGGTACAACGTGCACCGTCAAGATCGCGAGCGAGATAATGGTGGTGGCTTAGCGTTCATCACGCACCACACCGTGCAGTATCGTCATATCGAAGCAGACATAGACCGCAGGGATACCACCCTAGAAAGTCAGGGCATTGCTATCCGGTCAGGCGATGTTGAGCTCGAAATATTTAACGTGTACATACCCCCTGTCACCTGCTGCCCTGCAGGATATCACCCTGACATAGGTGCGCTCGTCAGAGGTGAAAACCGTATGGTAGTAGGTGACTTTAATGCGCACCACGATCTTTGGCACTCAAGCCTGTCAAACGATCGTAGGGGAACAGACTTGGCTGAGCAGATAGACGATTCGACATTCTGCACAATGAACGACGACGCACCCACCAGGATTATGGGCAGCTGCAGCAGCTTGCCAGACATAACAATAGTCAGCGCTGGTCTGATAAACAGCATAACGTGGCGACCTATGCTGACTCTAGCATCAGACCATCTACCCATAGTCATCTCGATCGATCATCCAACCGACTTTGCTTCCGCGGAATACCGGACCTATATCAACTTTTCTAAAGCTGATTGAAAAGGCTTCGCGGAATTTACTGAAAACACCTTCGCTGCTCTCCCCACACCAACCGACGTCCACCTTGGTGAACGTAAGTTCCACAGGGCTGTCACCGAAGCTGCAGGTCGCTTCGTACCGGCAGGATGCATTAAGGACCCACGTCCAAATTTCCCTGCCGAAGCGGCTGTTCTAGCCGATGAGCGTGATAGCCTTCGTCAGGCCGATCCCGGAGATCCCCGTATCAGGGATCTCAACGCGGAGATTCGGCAATTAGTGAACGGACATAAGCGGAAGAAGTGGGAAGAGCATCTGAAGACCTGTAACTTCACCTCTGGTGTGAGCAAGCTTTGGTCAACCGTGAGGTCATTGTCCGATCCGACGAAGCACGACGACAGAGTCGAAATTTCTATCGGCGACCATGCTTCGTCGGACCCGGAGCGATGCGCGAGCTATTTTAGCCGGCAGTTCATACTGCATCCTCCGGTGGACAAAGCCAAGCGTCGAGTGACCAGAAGGCTGCACAAACTGCCAACAACCTGTGCCCCCCTTGCTTTCAATTGCGGTGAAGTTCAGGTGGCCATCGGGAAGGCGAAAGCCTCCAAAGCCATGGGTCCCGACGGAATATGCATGTTGATGCTGAAAAATTTGGGTCCTGCGGGAGTAGCGTACCAAACGGAGGTCGTCAACTTGTCTATGGCCACTCTCATCATCTCAGACATCTGGAAGGTGGGGAAAGTGGTCCCACTGGTCAAACCGGGGAAACCAGCGAACAAAGGAGATTCGTATCGACCGATAACACTCCTTTCCCCGGTGGCGAAGACACTCGAGGCCTTGCTACTCCCGTATTTCACAAACCGCTTGACCCCAGCGAAGCATCAGCGTGGTTTCCGTAAAGTGCACAGTACAACAAAAGCACTTAACGCCATAAACACTCAAATAACTCGTGGCCTTAACCGTAACCGTCCCTGTGAGAGAACAATTCTAGTAGCGCTGGACCTGTCAAAGACGTTTGACACTGTCAGCGATTCCACGCTACTAGAAGATAAAGAGGCTTCCTCTCTCCCACAGAGGCTCAAACGGTGGTCGGAAAATTATCTAAGTGGTCGACACTCGTCGGTAATGTTTAGAGACAAATCGAGTAAACTCAGGAAAATAAAACAGGGGGTTCCATAGGGTGGTATCCTTTCCCCGCTACTGTTCAACTTTTATATTTCAACTCCTTCAAGCACCAGAGGGAGTCTCGAATTGTCTCTTGACTGGGAATGGACTTGATGACTTGCGTTCGAAAGTAAACGGGTTTCTCTCCGAGCTTTCTCGCTTCTTCACTGCAAAGTGCCTAGCCCTCTCCCCTACGAAATCATCTGCGACCTTGTTTACCACCTGGACGAAGGAGGTTAGGCTACCGCTGGGAATTCACTTCGATGATGAACCAATTCCGATGGTGAATAACCCCAAAATACTCGGAGTAACATTCGACAGCCTGCTCTCCTTCTCTGCGCACGCAACCGCTATTGTCAATAAAGTACAGAGTCGCAACAAAGTCCTGAAGTCGCTAGCCGGCAGTACTTGGGGAAAAGACAAAGAAACGTTGCTGGCAACATACAAGGCAATAGGCCGGCAGGTTTTAAACTTCGCAGCACCAGTGTGGTCGCCGGGGACTAGTAGAGCGCAGTGGATGAAGCTACAGACAACACAGAACACCGCAATCAGGACAGCGACTGGATGCCTCCTGATGTCGCCAGAACACCACCTTCATGGCGAGGCAAAAAAGCTCCCAGTCAAGGAGCATAACATAATGGTCTGCAAGCAGTTTCTGGTTGGGAGCCACAAATGTGGCCACCCAAACAGATAGCTGCTTGCATAGGAGCCCTCGCCTAGGCACGTCAGGAGGCATTTATACGAACTGACGGACGAAGTCCAGAGGTTCATTAAGAAGCCTCTGGACCCGTCAGCCTACCGACAGGCCCTGAACGGCATTCACAGGGAGTCAGTCTCGAGTTATGTAGCCTCTAGACCTGTGAATGCCGTTCTAGGCACACAACCACCGGACATTGACGAGACGGAGCTTCATCTGCCCCGGGAGACAAGAACCACAATAGCCCAACTTCGCTCTGGCTACTGCAGCAGGTTAAACTCATACCTGAGCAGACTGAACGCGGATGTGCCAAATGAGTTTCCGGCATACGGAGAGACCCCGCATGACCCCACGACAACCGGTTATACGTACCGGGATGACTCGGGTTTTACCCGACCAAGGGCTGTTGTTTCGGCGACCTAACCCCGTTTAGGTCGGCGAAATCCATCAAACGTTGCTCGATCCTAGGGCTACACCTTCTCCGCACCCTTCTGCTTAGGGCTGGCATAGAGTCAAACCCAGGGCCAGAAATCTACACCTGATGCGTATGCCAGAGACGACTGCATACAGACTCCACCTCGGTTGTTGTTGTTGTTGTAGCGGCACTACTAAGCCCCTCCTTTTTCGGGTCTACGTTCAATCATTTTCGTCAAGCTCAACTAACGGGAGGCCCAGGAAACGAGCTGTTTCGATGGGTTCGGACCAGAGGGAGAGGGGTGTTAGCTGAGTCGGATTGAGCTGGCATGCAAAGAGGTGGTTGGTGTCGTGGGGGGACTCTCCACATGCCGGGCACTCATTGGGGATATTGGGGTCGAGTCTGGACAGATAGCTGTTGAGGCGGCTACAGTATCCAGACCGTAATTGAGCCAGGGTAACGCGGGTCTCTCGTGGCAGTTGAAGCTCCGCCTCTTCCACAGGTGGTGATTGGGCTCGTATTACGGCATTCATAGGTCGAGAGTCGAGGTAGGTGGGGACTGACTCTCTATGAATGTCGTTGATGGCTCGTCTGTATGTCGTCGGGTCCAATGGTTGGTCTACGTACTGTTGGACTGCGTCCTTGTACAAGAATAGGTGCCCCCTGACGTGCCTGGGCGGAGGCTCCTCCTGAAGCAACGGTCTGTTGGGGTGTTCACTTCTGTGACACCCCACCAAAAATTGCTTACAGAGCATTTTGTTGTGTTCCCTTACGGGGAGTACCTCGGTCAGGTGCAATGCCTGTGACGGGTGGAGTCACCTCCGTAACTGNGGGGTGTTCACTTCTGTGACACCCCACCAAAAATTGCTTACAGAGCATTTTGTTGTGTTCCCTTACGGGGAGTACCTCGGTCAGGTGCAATGCCTGTGACGGGTGGAGTCACCTCCGTAACTGCTCGGGTCTGCGTACGCACCGGTAATGGACCACGTCGTTCGTGGCCCCATGCTGTGCATACCGGACCGCCTCCACGCCAAACCACCACTCGCCTGGGCAGCACACAATCAACACAACCACACCCCAACACAACAATAGACAGTCAAACAAACACAATAGCACCCACACACCGCCGCCGGCAACTCCTAGTCCCACCGACAATCTTCTCTGTTTGTCAGTCCAGAATATACCGTAACGTGACATCAGTCAAGTGCAACTCTCGCCTCGGCTGGTGCCACTTTAGGGCGTGCTCAGGACTTCGAATCACACGAGATTGGACGAGTGACTATGTGGGCCCGTGCTGTGCTGCCCCGTCACATCCCTCCCCCGCGACGACGCCAACCACCACAAGGCAGCACCCCCTTTTGCAGCACGTACAGCAGGGGGCCGGCAGGCAACACAACTCTTTAACACCACACATCACAATAGGTCTCCCAAGGCACACAAAGGTGCTACAATTTAACTGTAACGGACTCCAGAGCAAGATCGAGGTGATAACTGTCTTTATGGGAAGGCATGGAATATTAATAGCTGCGGTCCAAGAGACGAAGTTGCAAGGGAATTCAACCCTGTTGAATTGTGCCGGATACAACGTGCACCGTCGAGATCGCGAGCGAGATAATGGTGGAGGTTTAGCGTTCATCACGCACCACACCGTGCAGTATCGTCTCATTGAAGCAGACATCGACCGCAAGGATACCATCCTAGAATGTCATTGTATTGCTATCCGGTCAGGCGATGTTGAGCTCGAAATATTTAACATATACATACCCCCTGCCACCAGCTGCCCGGAAGGATATCACCCTGAAATAGGTGCGCTACTCAGAGGTGAACACCGTATGGTAGTTGGTGACTTTAACGCGCCCCACGATCTTTGGCACTCAAGCCTGTCAAATGATCGTAGGGGAATACATCTGGCTGAGCAGATAGACGATTCGACATTCTGCACAATGAACGACGACGCACATCTAACAATTGTCAGCGCTGGTCTGATAAACAGCGTATCATGGCGACCTATGCTGACTCTAGCATCAGACCATCTGCCCACAGTTATCTCGATTGATAAACCTGCCGACTTTGCTTCCGTGGATCACCGGACTTAGGTCAACTTTTCCAAAGCCGACTGGAAAGGCTTCACGGATGTTACTGAGGGCGCCTTCACTGCACTACCCATACCAACCGACGTTCATGTAGGTGAACGTAAGTTCCGCAGGGTTGTCACCGCTGCTGCAGCTCGCTTCATTCCAGCAGGATGTATTAAGGATCCACGTCCGAATTTTCCTGCCGAAGCGGCTGTTCTAGCTGATGAGCGCGACAACCTTCGTCAGGCCCCTCCGGTGGATAAAGCCAAACGTCGAGTGACCAGAAGGCTGCACAAAATGGCAAAATCTAGTGCGCCTCTTGTTTTCACCAGCGGTGAGGTAAAGGTAGCCATCGGGAAGGCGAAAGCCTCCAAAGCCAATCGAAGCGAAGACACTCGAGGCCCTGCTGCTCCCGTACTTTACGAACCACCTGACCCCAGCGAAGCATCAACATGGGTTCCGTAAAGTCCATAGCACAATAACAGCACTTAACGCCATAAACACTCAGATAACTCGTGGCCTAAACCGAAACCGCCCCTGTGAGAGAACTATTCTAGTAGCGTTGGACCTGTCCAAGGCGTTCGACACTGTCAGCCATTAAACGCTACTAGAAGATATAGAGGCCTCCTCACTCCCACAGGGAATCAAACGGTGGTCGGCGAATTACCTGAGTGGTCGACACTCGTCAGTAACTTTCAGAGACAAAACTAGCAAGCCACGCAAAATTAAACAGGGGGTACCACAGGGTGGTGTCCTGTCCCCGCTACTGTTTAATTACTACATATCAAAGCTTCCTCAGCCACCAGAGGGTGTTAATATAGTCTCGTATGCTGACGATTGTTCGATCATGGCGTCTGGGAATGGAATTGATGACTTGTGCTCGAAAGTAAACGGTTACCTCTCCGGACATTCTCGCTTCTTCACTGCATGGAGCCTTGCCCTATCCCCTACGAAATCCTCGGCAACCCTTTTCACCACCTGGACGAAGGAGGTCAGACTACCACTGGGTATTCACGTCGATGGCGTAACAATACCGACGGTGAATAACCCGAAAATCCTCGGAGTTACCTTCGACAGTCTGCTCTCCTTCTCGGCGCATACAACCGCAATTGTCAACAAAGTACAGAGCCGCAACAAGGTCCTGAAGTCGCGAGCCGGCAGCAATTGAGACAAAGATAAAGAAACGTTGTTGGCAACATACAAGGCAATTGGCCGGCCGGTTCTAAACTACGCAGCGCCCGTATGGTCGACGGGGACTAGCAGGACGCAGTGGATGAAGCTACAGACCTGCCAAAACACTGCATTACGACATAGCCCAACTTCGCTCTGGCTATTGCAGCAGGCTCAACAGCTACCTGAGCAGAATCAACGAGGATGTGCCCAACCAATGCCCGGCATGTGGAGAGTCGCCA
>NW_016159717.1:63161-71985 GCF_001687245.7 Rhagoletis zephyria
TTGCAGCAGGCTCAACAGCTACCTGAGCAGAATCAACGAGGATGTGCCCAACCAATGCCCGGCATGTGGAGATTCGCCACAGGACTCCCGGCACCTCTTCACATGCCCTGAGAACCCCACTCAGCTAACGCCCCTGTCCCTATGGACAGCCCCTTTGGAAGTAGCACTCTTCCTGGGCCTACCCCTAGCTGAAATAGACGACAACGTTGATGGATGAACCGCCCCGAACGGGGCTTAGTAGCCGCTACAACAACAACAACCCCTCATGACTCGAAACATCTCTTCGCATGCCCGGAAAACCCGACAACCCTAACGGCTTTTTCGCTGTGGGCCCAGTGGAGGCTGCACGCTTCCTAGGGCTGCCGTTAGTGGAACTTGACGACAACGACTGAGATATCAACCGATCTGGGCGGGATTGTTGTAGCCGCTACAAAAACAACAACCGCCTGTTGTATCATTCCCACGACAGCCGGTTCTACGTACCGGAATGACTCGGGTTTTACCCGACCAAGGGCTGTTTCGGCGACACCCTTCATCATTTTACGTCCATGGAGCAATACCTTGCAGCCAGATTGCTCCGCATCCTTCTTCTCCGGGCGGGCGTTGCGGACCAGAACATATCTATTTATTTATTTATTTATTTATTTAATAATAATAATGCAGAAATTATTACATTTCATAAAGATTACAACGACTTAAAAATAAGAAATACAAACTAAGTAATTAATTCATTTAACATTGATTTAAAACGGGTTTCCGAGTAAGAAAAGTCTAGAACAGCAGAATTTGAGAGCAAGTTGAATTCCTTTAGAGGCCTGAGTATGGGAGCATTAGAAGCATATTGAGTTCTTACCTTCTCCAAGGAGAAAGTTACGTGATTTCTCAAACATCTCTGAGGCACAGCGAAATGGATACGTCCAAGCAAGTATGGGCAGTCTATGACCCCACGTACTAAGTTATAGACAAAAGTAAGGGAGAGAATAGACCACCTTTAATCTAAAGACTTAAGATTAATAAGTAGACATCTACCACGGTAGGAGGGAATTGGGTGTGCAAAATGCAGAGAATGAAGGGCAAAACGAACAATTTTTTTTGGATTCGTTCAACCCTTTTGATATGGCAAACATAATAAGGTCTCCAAATTACGGCGGCATAGTCTAACTTGGAGCGCACCAGGGAGGTATAGAGTGACTTTAGGGTATACTCATCAGAAAAGTCTGAGCTGAAACTTCGAATAAACGCCAACATAGAGTATGCTTTAGCTATCGTGCAGTTTAATTGGCTTTGAAATGAGAATCTATAGTCAAACACCACGCCTAGATCTATAATTTCAGTAGGGTTACCCAACTGAGAACCACCAATGTGGTAGAAAGTTGGGATAGGAGAGCGGGATTTAGAGGTGACATGGTGACACTTATTTATATTTAAATTTAGCATGTTCTTATTACACCAAGCGACAACGTTATCCAGATCCCTTTGAAGGTTCAAAGAGTCTCAGGGACAGGCTACCGTGGAGTAAATCTTCAGATCATCAGCATACAAAAGAAACTCTGAGAACTTAAAACAACTAGAAATGTCGTTTATAAAAATTACAATAAGAAGGGGGCCTAGTATACTTCCCTGTGGAACGACAACAACACAATTCCGGCGAGACAGATATGATTTCATCCACTTCAAAAATAATGAGTGGACTCCTAGGCTGTGTAACTTTGTAAGTAACATAGAGTGACTAACCTTGTCGAACGCTTTTGAAAAGTCCGTATACAGAGTGTCGACTTGAACATGATTGTGAAAAGCCGATGTACAGTATTCAGAAAAAACGGCCAGGTTAGAAACAGTAGACCTACCGGCCATGAAACCGTGCTGATTTACACCGATCAAGCGGTTAATTGAGAAGTATAATTTTTGTTTTACAATGTATTCGAATAATTTTGAGACCGTGGATAATTTGGAAATAGGTCTGTAGTTAGCTATATTATTCTTATTCCCACTTTTAAATATGGGGTAGATAAGAGTAACCTTCCAGGCATCAATAAACTCACCAACCTCGAGAGATTTGTTGAGAATTAGTAAAAGACGATATGCGAATGCGTAGCAGCACTTGAGAAGGTATGAAGATAACCCATCCACATCCGTTTGAGTTGACGATTTGATTTGTCGAATACCGTCTTCAACATGTTTAATGGTTAAAGAGAGAGTTCCAAAATTAACTGGGGAATCGTTGTTCAGGAGATTATCTCCACTTACATCAGCTTCCAGTTCGAAATTGGAGTTAAAGAAATCTGCAAAAAGATTTGCAGCCTCAAGAGAAGTGTGAGCTTGGATATCATTATAAAATACTACTGAGGGAATGCTTGAACACGATTTCTTCGACTCTACATACCTCCAGAAAGCTTTAGGATTGGATTTTATCCCAGACTCGAATTTCTGAACATAGTTACGTTTTAGCTCCTTGCTTAATGATTAAAACTCCTTCGAGTATTGTAAGTATTTGTCTCTATTTAGAAGTGAGATTGATAATTTAAATCTTTTATAGAACTTGTTTCTCAAATTCTTGAGTTTTTTCAGCTCTTTAGTGTACCAAGGTATCTTATAACATTGTTTTTTGACCCGGTATATTGATTCTGCATATTTCACTAATCTTAAATTTAAAGATATCAAAACATTTGGCAACTTTAATCCCAGTAAATAAAGAATCCCAGTCTAAGGACTCGATTGCAACATTAACTGCCTCAAATTCACATTTTCTATAACAAAAACTCGTAGAGAAACTGTCCAAACGGATAGTATTGAACTCATAAAACTCTAAATCCAGAACCAGTGGAACGTGATGTAGACCATCAGTAGACAAGGGATCGAGACATTACAATAAGGCAAATCTAACATTGTCATTAATAAAAATAAGATCTAAAGTTCGAAGCAGTTTGTTAGTGAAATTATTTATTTGCATGAGGTCACAACTTAAAAAATTATCCACCCCATAGGTTTCAGCAAAAGTATTAACAGATTTCGGATGTAACCCTGGACTATCGTCCCTAGCAGACCAATCGATATTACTTAGGTTGAAGTCACCAATTACACATAGATTTTTATGACTAGATGCTAAATCAAGAACATTGTCAACATGCGCTTTGTAGATTGCATCACCACTACGTGGCGGTATGTAAGAAACGCAAATTACTAGTTTAGAAATACCATCCACAGCAATACTAATTTGATCAAAGAGGGTATCCTCATTCTTTAATGGCAAAAGCGAAGAGCGGTATTTTCGATTAACCGCTATTAATACACCTCCACCTCTAGAGAGACCAGTTTCTGAAACATCTCGGTCTTTGCGAAACACGTTGAACAGCTTGCAGTCGGAAAACTCATTGTCATAAAAATTCTCATTCAACCATGTTTCACCAAGGACAAATATGTCATAGTCCAAATGGGAACTTATGGCAAAAAGTTGTTTAGATTTGGTTCTAAGACCTGATACATTTTGAAAACAGAGTTTCAGAAGTTTTGGGACGACTTCTGGAGGGCCAACGAAGCTTCTTGTTGTGGTACGCCGTTTTTGGGAAAAAAACGGAAAGGACGAATCTTAACATGCGTTGGTCAAATGTCCGCATTAAGCACCTTTTCATAGCAGCATTCCGACACCCCAAGTTTAAAATAAATTTTTTTAAGTTTGCATTCGTCAGTGTCCTTTTTCACAAGCATATGGCTGGTCAGCAACTTCGAGCTTGATCGGCGTGCTATGAAACATAAGCTATTATATCGGCGACAGTTACGTTATTTGAAAAAGATGATAAATGCAACCACTTCAAACCAGGAACAACATGTAGTTCTTGGCTATTATTCGACCCAACGACAATTGGTTGATTCAGTTTTCTACTACTGCGTTTCGCAGTGATATTCCGCATGGGCAACTGGTACACAGATGATTTCGCTGTCTGATCAGCGATAGCCACAATCGACTCCATCCGAACTCCACTTCGGTTAGGTGTAATTCATGCAACGGATGGAGTCACCTAAGAACCTGTTCTGGCCTTAGGTCCCGGCTCCGGTTCTCCGTACCGGAATGCCTCGGTTTTTACCCGACCAAGGGCTGTTGTTTCGGCGATCTAACCCCGTCCAGGTCGGCGAAGTATCTCAGAAGTTGTTCGTCCATAGGGCTACATTTGCTACGTATTCTTCTGCTCAGGGCTGGCATCGAGTCAAACCCAGGGCCAGAAACCTACACCTGCTGTATATGCCAGAGACGACTACACCACAACTCCACCTCAGTCAAGTGCAATGCTTGCGACGGGTGGAGTCACCTCAGAGTCTGCTCAGGACTACGAACCCATCGGCAGTGGACCACATCATTTGTGGCCCCCTGGTGCTCAAAAAGAGCAGCCTTCACGGCTAGCCCCAGTCCACCTGAGCAGCTCAACACAAACACCACAGGACCACAACACAACAACACAATAGACCACACCACAACCACCACAGACCACACAACAGACACAACCGCACCACCACCTACACGACGCCGCCAACAACTCCTGGATCCTCCTACAATCTTCACGGTATGTCAGACTAGGATATTCCGTAACGTGACATCAGTCAAGTGCAACACCTGCCTTGGCTGGTGCCACTTTAGGGCATGTTCAGGTCTGCGCTCTCGCGAGCCTGCACGAGGAACTTCGCGGGCCCGTGTTGCGCCGCTCGGTCGCAAACTCCAATTGCGACGCCACCCACTACCACCACAGGGCGGCAACCTCCACAGCAGCGCACAGCTAATGAGGGCAAGGCCACACACATCCCTCACACCACACATAACAATACGTTTCCCGAACCACATGAAGCTCCTCCAATTTAACTGTAACGGACATAGCAAGATCGAGGAGGTAACCGTCTTCATGCGAAGGCATGGTATATTGATAGCGGCGGTCCCAGAGACGAAGTTGCACAGCAATTCAACGTTGTTGAACTGCGCCGGAAACAACGTGCACCGTCGAGATAGCGAGCGAGATAATGGTGGTGCAGGATCGTCTTACCGAAGCAGACATCGACCACAGGGATACCACCTTAGAATGTCAGGGCATTTCTATCCGGTCAGGCGAAGTCGAGCTCGAAATATTTAACGTTTATATACCCCCTGTCACTGGCTACCCGGCAGGATATCACCCTGAAATAGGTGCGCTGCTCAGAGGTGAAAATCATATGGTAGTTGGTGACCACGATCTTTGGCATTCACGAATGTCAAATGATCGTATGGGACTTGGCTGAGCAGATAGACGATTCGACATTCTGCACAATGCCAGACATAACAATAGTCAGCGGTGGTGTGATAAACACCGTATCATGGCGACCTATGCTGACCTTGGCAACAGACCATCTGCCCATAGTCATCTCGATCGATAACCAGCCGACTTTGCTTCCGTGGAACACCGAACCTATATCAACTTTTCTAAAGCTGATTGGAAAGGCTTCGCGGAATTTACTGAGAGCACCTTCGCTGCGCTCCCCACACCAACCGACGTCCACCTAGGTGAACGTAAGTTCCGCAGGGTTGTCACTGCTGCACCAGGACGAAGACTAGCAGGAAGCATAACGGACCCCCGTCCAAACTTCGCTGCTGAAGCGGCTGTTCTAACCGCTGAGCGTGACAACCTTCGTCAGGCCGATCCCGGAAATCCCCGTATCAGGGATCTCAACGCGGAGATTCCGCAGCTTGTGAACGTACATAAGCGGAAAAAGTGGGAAGAGCATCTGAAGACCTGTAACTTCGCCTCTGGTGTGAGTAAACTTTGGGCAACCGTGAGGTCACTGTCCAATCCGACGAAGCTACTGCAGCAGGTTAAACTCAGACCTGAGAAGACTAAACGCAGATGTACCAAATGAGTGTCCGGCATGCGGAGTCACGCCATGACTCGAAACATCTCTTCGTATGCCCGGAAAACCCAAATCCCTATCGCTTTTGTCCCTGTGGACCGACCCTATTGAGGCTACACGCTTCCTAGGGATGCAGTTAGTGGAACTTGACGACAACGACTGAGATATTAACCGATATGGGCGAGGGTTTTGTAGCCGCTACAACAACAACAACAACGAAGCACGACTACAGGGTCGAAATATCTATCGGCGACCATGCCGCGCCGGACCCGGAGCGATGCGCGAGCTATTTTCGCCGGCAATTCATACTGCATTCATATTGATGCTGAAAAATTTGGGTCCCGCAGGAGTAGCGTACCTAACCGAGGTCCTCAATCTGTCAATGGCCACCCTCATCATTCCAGACATCTGGAAGCTGGGGAGAGTGGTCCCACTGCTCAAACCAAGGAAGCCAGCTAACAAAGGAGAGTCGTATCGTCCGATAACACTCTTTTCCCCGGTAGTGAAGACACTAGAGGCCTTGCTACTCCCGTATTTCACGAACCATATGACCCCAGCGAAGGATCAGCTTGGTTTCCGTAAAGCGCACAGTGCAACAACAGCACTTAACGCCATAAACACGCAGATAACACGTGGCCTAAACCGCAACCGTCCCTGTGAGAGAACTATTCTAGTAGCGTTGGAACTGTCAAAGGCGTTTGATACCGTCAGCCACTCCACTCCACAGACTCTCAAACGGTGGTCGGCGAATTATCTAAGTGGTCGACACTCGTCAGTAATGTTTAGAGACAAATCGAGCAAACCTAAAAAATAAAACAGGGGGTTCCACACCGTGGTGTCCTTTCCCCATTACTGTTTAACTACTATATTTCAAAGCTCCCTCAACCACCAGAGGGAGTCTCCTATGCCGACGATTGTTCGATAATGGCGTCTGGGAATGGAATTGATGACTTGTGTTCGAAAGTAAACGGATATCTCCTCAAGCTTTCTCACTTCTTCACTGCTTGGAGCCTAACCCTCTCCCCTACAAACCTTGTTCACCACCTGGACGAAGGAGGTCAGACTACCGCTGAGAACTCAGGTCGATGATACACCAATTCCAACGGTGAATAACCCCAAAATACTCCGAGTAACCTTCGACAGTCTGCTCTCCTTCTCTGCGCACGCAACCGCTATTTTCCACAAAGTACAGAGCCGCAACAAAGACAAAGAAACGTTGCTGGCAACATATAAGGCAATAGGCCGGCACCAGTGTGGTCGCCGGGGACTAGTAGGATGCAGTGGGTGAAGCTGCAGAAGACACAAAACACTGCACTTCGGGCAGCGACTAGAAGTCTTCCGATGTCGCCAGAACATCACCTGCACGACGAGGCAAAAGTACTCCCCATAAGGGAGCACAACACAATGCTCTGCAAACAATTCCTAGGAGGGAGCTAAAGACGTGGACACCCGAACAGACACTTGCTTGCAGTAGAGCCCTCGCCAAGGCATGTCAGAAGACATCTATATGAACTGACGGACGAAGTCCAGAGGTTCATAAAGCAACCTCTGAACCGGTCAGCTTACCGACAGACCCTGAGCGCCGTTCACCGGGAGTCAGTCTCGAGTTATGTAGACTCCAGACCAGTGAATGCCGTTCTATTCACACAACTACCTGACGGAGCTTCGCCTGCCTTGGGAGACTAGAACCACAACCAACTTCGATCTGGCTACTGCAGCAGGTTAAACTCATACCTGAGCAGATTACATGTAGATGTGCCAAATGAGTGTCCGGCATGCGGAGATACACCCCACGACTCGAAACATCGCTTCGTATGCCCGGAAAACCCCACACAGCTAACGCCTTTGTCCCTGTGGACCGACCCCCCATTGAGGCTGCACGCTTCTTGGGGCTTCCGTTAGTTGAGCTTGACGACAACGACTGAAATATTAACCGATCTGGGCGGCGTTGTTGTAGCCGCTACAACAACAACTAACGGCTCGCACAACTCGCGATTGCGAACCAGCACCCGGAGAGCCTGCACGGCTCCTAGTAACTCCCCTAAGCAACAGCAAATCTCCCCACCATGGTTGCCGTTTTGGTATTTTCCTACCAAAATTGGTAGGCTTTTTCTCGTTGGTAGGATGGTAGGACGCTTAAAATTTTGGTAGGTTTCTTTTCTCATAAAACAGAAAACATCTCTGGCTTTTTGTAATGTGTCACTTTATCATTTATTTGTTACAGTCTTACGACTTAATAATACAACTATGATATTCGTACATACAGTATCCGTCATATCTATAGCACGCCATTTCCAAGTGATATTGTGTGCCCCTTACGTTCATTTACTTATTTTTAAGAATTTTCAATTAAAATTTAGTTCATTCTCAGACAAACCCCATATATACCCAAGTTCAACAATTTGTAGAAAACTCCAAAAAAGGGTAACAAATTTTCACCTAAATTTGAACCTTTTTTCCCGGAAGTGCTAGAATTTTTTTGAGTACACAGTTTTTTAGCCCCTGCAATTTTAGTCTGATAATGTGTAAATATCAAGTAGCTACGAATTACCGTTAATTTTTTAGAATTTTTTCGCATTGGCTTCCATATAATGAATAAACTCAATTTATTTGTATATGGAAGAAAACCGCAACACCTTTGGCAAAAAAAAATCTAAAAAATCAACGGTAACTTTTAGCCACTTGAAACTTGCACATTATCAGACTAAAATTGATTGGGCTATAAAACTGTGTATTCAGAAAAATTCAAACACTGCCGAGAAAAAAGTTTGAAATTTAGGTGAAAATTTGTTGCACTTTTTTGTAGTTTTCTACAAATTTTTAAACATGGGTTTGTATGGGTTTTGTTAGAGAAAGAACTGTATTTTAATTGAAAATTCTTAAAAATAAATAAATAAACATAAGTGGCTCACAATATCACTTTGAAATGGCGTGCTATAGATATGACCGATACTGTATA
>NW_016159717.1:77576-78265 GCF_001687245.7 Rhagoletis zephyria
CAGGATTATGGGCAGCTGCTGCAGCTCGCCAGATCTAACAATTGTCAGCGCTGGTCTGATAAACAGCGTATCATGGCGACCTATGCTGACCCTAGCATCAGACCATCTGCCCATAGTCATCTCGATTGATAAACCTGCCGACTTTGCTTCCGTGGATCACCGGACTTATGTCAACTTTTCCAAAGCAGACTGAAAAGGCTTCACGGATGTTACTGAGGGCGCCTTCACTGCACTATCCATACCAACCGACGTTCATGTAGGTGAACGTAAGTTCCGCAGGGTTGTCGCCGCTGCTGCAGCTCGCTTAATCCCAGCAGGATGTATTAAGGATCCACGTCCGAACTTTCCTGCCGAAGCGGCTGTTCTAGCTGATGAGCGCGACAACCTTCGTCAGGCCGATCCCGGAAAACCCCGTATTAGGGATCTCAATTCGGAGATTCGGCAACTTGTGAACGTATATGAGCGGAAGAAATGGGAAGAGCATTTGAGGACCTGCAACTTCGCTCTGGTGTGAGCAAGCTTTGGTCAACCGTGAGGTCGTTGTCCAACCCGACGAAGCGTGACAACAGAGTCGAGGTAGACTTTGGTGACCACGCTTCGTCGGGCCCGGAGAGATGCGCGAGCTATTTTAGCCGGAAGTTCATTCTGCATCCTCCGGTGGATAAAGCCAAACGTCGAGTGACCAGAAG
>NW_016159717.1:78598-78748 GCF_001687245.7 Rhagoletis zephyria
CTATCCCCTGCGAAATCCTCGGCAACCCTTTTCACCACCTGGACGAAGGAGGTCAGACTGCCACTGGGTATTCACGTCGATGGCGTAACAATACAACAAGACAAAGATAAAGAAACGTGGTTGGCAACATACAAGGCAATTGGCCGGCCG
>NW_016159718.1:0-2598 GCF_001687245.7 Rhagoletis zephyria
AAAAAAGCTATAATCAACTAAGTCATCGTTTTTATTATTTAAAAAATTTTTAANCATGCGCTCAGTGTGTTTTGATATATTTTTTGGGGCACTTGCACAATATTCGCATTCGCAAAAGCTCCGTATTGATTATTGCGAATGCGAAAGCGAATGCGAATATTAAAATTTATGCGGAAGTTCCGCGGTTGCGAATGCGAATGCGAATATTCGCAACAACCCTGGTATGTACATACCCTTCAGTAAACGGAACTAGTACAAATCTAGCGATTTCGCTTACCCTTAGCAAGCGTTTCTAATTCCGCGCAAATCCACTTTCTTCGTTTAAAATCGGCGAATTTAACATATGTATGTACCAGGGAGGTTTTGAATGTGATATTTGTTAACATTCGCGAATGCGAATGCGAATTTTCGGAATGCGAATGTGCGAATGCGAATGATAGGAATAACATTAAAAAAGCTATAATCAACTAAGTCATCGTTTTTATTATTTAAAAAATTTTTAAATTATAACATTGACCGAGTGCTTAACCTATACACTGTTGTAATGTAGTAGTCAAAGTTCAAAAGGGGCATAATATTAAAAAAAAGTAATTTTGCTGCCTTTTCTCCCATGAGGCGATTTCTTAGAGGCTCGTATATAACAATGCACTGAACAATTGGTCACTTAGGACGCTGGCGGCTGGAGCGCTCAAATATTTGCAGTCCAGATATGTCAATTTGTCGTATTTTAGTTTAGTTTTCCACCAATCGAGATTTTTTTCACCGAAATGAGCTCGTTTTTCTTTAAGATAAGCCTTCAATTAAGCTTTAATTTCATATTTTTTATATACAATAATTTTAGTTATGAATTTGTTTTTACACCGAAGTTGAATAAAATGAGCACACTAAAAATTTACAAATTTTTTTATTTTTTTTTAGAATTTTTTTGAGTATGCAGTCTTGTAGCCCATTAAATTTTAGTATAATAAGTGCAAGATTTAAGCGATTGCAAAACTGGCGCAAACTTTTTTTTTTAATTTTCTTAGAAAACGGTTGTGCGCATTTTCTTCCATAAGAAAAAAGTGCAAAAAGCCATCCGCATAAAAAATATTAAAAATCAACGCAGTGAATTTGTGATGCACTCATTTTGTAACGTCATCAGCGTTTTTGAATTCAGTTTTTGTAACTGATTTTTAATACTTTCTTCTGCCTCTGATTTGAAAAATTTGTTCTTATAGCGAGTTAAATAGGTGGATATGGAAAATAAATTATTATTTTGCAGGAATGAAAATTTTTGAAAAAAATTTTGTTTTCGAAGTCGTGGCTGTAAGCCGAATCAGAATATTGTTATTTAAAAAAAAAAAAAGCACAAAGTTTTTATAACCATTTCAATTATTGGAATCACGGATGATGAGGGTCTCAGATAGTTACGTAATTCATACCTAATTAAAGGTTAGACCTATAGCCTTTTCTCTTTATAGCCAGACGTTGACCATTTCTGCTGGAAATCCCTATTGAAGGAGCTTACTCTTTGACTTTAAATAGCAAAGAAGGGAGACGTAGGGGAGAGTTTTACCACAGAAGTTTCTAGCCAAGGATACAGTGTATATCCCTATGAAAATGATATTGCCCGACAAGTAAACAACATTAAATTCCCCAAAGAGCCCCATTTGAAATGATTGAAACGAATATATCGTTACCTTAATTCACAAAGGCCCTAACCAACACTTTTTTCTAAACTGAGTTTTTCACAGCTTTTGGTAGGATATATTAAAATACACCTTCACAATTTTAAAGTGTTAGTACCAAAAACAACGGAGTTGTGCCATTTTTTAAAATGCCCTATCCGTATGAATGATTTGATTTTTGTAATGTTTTTGCTTTTCCTGTAAAATAAAAAATTCGCTGGTTAGGGCCATTGTGAATTAAGGTGGCGGTATGTAACAGGGTTGTTGCGAATATTCGCATTCCC
Organism: Rhagoletis zephyria; assembly: GCF_001687245.7. Classification (NCBI taxonomy): domain Eukaryota; kingdom Metazoa; phylum Arthropoda; class Insecta; order Diptera; family Tephritidae; genus Rhagoletis; species Rhagoletis zephyria. Next base: position 1,952 of record NW_016159718.1, read on the forward strand.
ATTCGCTTTCGGATTCCCAATAATCAATGCGCTTATTAGAGCGTCCGTCTATGCGACCTTTCACTGTATTTTAAGAAATGTTTTTTGGTGAGTACATTAGGTGATTTAGGTAAAAATAAAATGGAAAATGTAGTAATTTTTAAAATTCTTTTTAATTGGTACTTTTTTTTTTTGAACTCATATTTTTATTGCGATCTGTTTTTTTTATTTTTAACATTAAGCAATATTTGAAACTTAAATACTAAATAAGGAAATAATCATGTATGGAGTACACCCACTGGCGCAACCATATTCTATTCGCAGGTATTCAATATTATTAGAGACCTAATATTGATTTCCTTTTAAGGCGCTGGAATGACACTGTATGAGAAGTGAATGTAGAAATAAGAGGATTTGGGTGATCATGAATTTTTTGTCGGTGCGCCAAGGCGTGCTTTTTAATTTCGGAAGCAACAGTAGGGATTTTAAGGTCACGGTGTATTTGGTTGTTTGTGACATAGAGCGGAGCGTTCACAATCATTCTAAGAGTTTTTGATTGGAATCTTTGGAGTATTTCTATATTGGAGGTTGCTGCAGAGCCCCATAATTGTATTCCGTATGTCCCTACTGGTTTTAAAGCACATGAATAGAGTAAGAGCTTACTCTCG
>NW_016159718.1:5347-29316 GCF_001687245.7 Rhagoletis zephyria
GTTGTTGCTGTTGCTTTTCCTGTTGTGTCTGCGATTTTTGCGGTGTTTCGGGCTGCAGAGGAAGTTGGGATTCTTGTTGCTGTTGTGACCTTTGTTGTCTATGCTGTTGTTGTTGTGGCTGAGACGATTCCTGCCCTCCCCCTTTGGGAGGGGTATGATTTAAGGGCATTTTGAAACTGGGGTGTTTTTGGGGTATTTGTATCTTTTATTTTTTAAATATAAATATACTATGGCAACCCTGAAGTAGTGTCAAAACATAGCATACTTTTAGGGTGCCTGTACATCCACTACTGTTTTGTTGCTAGCACTTTTGTTTGTTTCTTTTCAACTCGGCGGAGTCTCACTTGAGAATTTATCACTCGCGCAGGTACAAATTTTTAATTTTAAATATCAAGCTCCACTTTCACTTGGAACTTTTAAAGCACTCCTTAGTGTCAATTGTTGTTAAATATTCACTGTATTATTTTCTTGTATTTTACTGTTTTTTGAATTGATTTACCACTTTGTTGCACTATGTGAAATTTCACGTCCACTCGGTAGGGTTACCAAATGGTTCTGAAATTTCACGTCCACTCGGTAGGATACCAAATGGTACTTAAATTAAAAAATTTCAAGAGTAATTTTGCTGCTTTTTCGGGTTACAGCCTGTTTCCTAACGGGTCGTAAATTAAACCTGCGCCATTAAATAACTACTCGCTCGAGGCGACAAACTTGAAAAACTTGAAACTTTACAAAATTTTAAATTTTTTCGATTGACGCTGCACTTGTTGAGAGGACTTCAGTTTTTTTTTGCGGTTCAATAATTCGAGAATTGCATCGGGGCTGCAAATTTCGGATGTATCCTCCCGACTTTCATCTTCAGCATCATGGCAATATTGCTGTTTAAACACCGTTGTGTTCCAATTTGGAGAACCAATTATTTTGGTTGTTTCAGAATTTGGAGAACCTGTTACGACATCAGCGTTTTTCGATTTTAGTTTTTGTAATTCATTTTTAATCCTGTCTTCTGTGACTGGTTTGAAAAATGTGTGCTTATAGCGTCGCGACGTTGTGAATAGGTGGATATGGCTAATAAATTGTTATTTTGTAGGAATGAAAATTTCGAAGAAAATTCTGTTTTGAAAGTCGTGGCTGCCAGCAGAATTAGTTTAAAATCTTGTAATTTTGTTAAAAAGGTACCCTGTTTTTTATAATAATTTCAATTATTGGAATCACGGACGATAAAGGTCTCAGATTTGCTTAATTCCCGGGTGACCTTTTGGAAAGGTTCACCTGTAACGAACAGCTTGTAATTAGTTTTTTTATTAGTTAACTGAGCATGGCTTTTCAGGCAGTCACAATTAATTACTCACCGCTGTCGGTACCATAAGCCATCAAATCCGTTTTGTTGTTTCATACCATGCGCTCAATGTGTTTTGATATATTTTTTGGGGCACTTGCTCAATATTCGCATTCGCAAAAGCTCCGTATTGATTGTTGCGAATGCGAAAGCGAATGCGAATATTAAAATTTATGCGGAAGTTCCGCGGTTGCGAATGCGAATGCGAATATTCGCAACAACCCTGGTATGTACATACCCTTAAGTAAACGGAACTAGTACAAATCTAGCGATTTCGCTCACCCTTAGCAAACGTTTCTAATTCCGCGAAAACCACGTTCTTCGTTTAAAATCGGCGAATTTAACATATGTATGTGCCACGGAGGTTTTGAATGTGATATTTGTTAACTTTTGCATATGCGAATGCGAATGTTAGGAATAACATTAAAAAAGCTATAATCAACTAAGTCATCGTTTTTATTATTTAAAAAATTTGTAAATTATTATAACATTGACCGAGTGCTTAACCTATACACTGTTGTAATGTAGTAGTCAAAGTTCAATAGGAGCATAATATTAAAAAAAAGTAATTTTGCTGCCTTTTCTCCCATGAGGCGCTTTCTTAGAGGCTCGTATATAAGGCCGGCTGCACTGAACAATTGCTCACCTAGGACGCTGGCGGCTGGAGCGCTCAAATATTTGCAGTCCAGATATGTCAATTTGTCGTATTTTAGTTTAGTTTTCCACCAATCGAGAGGATTTTCACCGAGATGAGCTCGTTTTTCTTTAAGATAAGCCTTCAATTAAGCTTTAATTTCATATTTTTTAATGTTTCCAGATTCTACATCCGAGGCTTCTCTTTCGCTGGAGGAATCTAAAATTATTTCTAAGTTGCTTATAAGACCTTTAGCAGTATTTGTTGAAGGCCCATCAATGTTGCTTGATATACTACTTAACCGTTTAGCGCTTGAAGCTAAAAGCCGGTTATTGTCCCCACCCTGGCTAGACAGGCTTACCGCCCAATTCCGTGTTTTCTTGATAAATTATTTGTAAAGAAATTTTATCAAGTAAAAGCTCCCATCGCATTCTGTGCCAATATTTATAAAATAAAAAGCTCTGCGATTTCCACAAGAGAGGAACCGATTTCAATATGAGTGGAATTGATTTCATTGTCACATATGAAAAATATGAATTTAAAAGCAATAAATCCCTTGACTGCCGTAGCCGAGTAGGTAAAGATGTCGGCTATGAATTCTGTTTGTCCCAGGTTCAAATGCTGGCACATTCAGTATTTAAATGGTAGAAACAAAATTTTTAATATACAAAATTAATAATTTTCGTATGAAATTTCAATTTGTAAACGCTTGTCAATATCAATTTCAATCTTGATAATTTATAAAGAAGAGAGCTTTAGATTTTTGCGCTAGAATTCCAAATCTTTATAAATAATAAATGAAAAAAAAATTGACAAATTACAAAATTTTTTATTAATCAAGTGCACAGAATCAGGCTGTTAGAGCCATTTCAACAATATTAGAGGGGACTCGAAATGCGAATGTGTAAATGATGCAAATATTCTCAACATCCCTGGTATGTACCTAAGTCATAGGAAGGGGAGGATTGTCGTGTGTATGCATTACCAATTTACAGCAGTGATGCAAAATCAAAATTTAAAATTGTGCCAAATTTTTCCGAAATTCTGGTCAATAAATTTTAAATCGTCGATAGGTACCATTTCCTTTATCTATATATATATATATATATATATATATACACTATAAAGAGAAGTGCCTCTTCTCGGAACAAGTAATCTCGCGAACGGCACGTCCGATTTTCATGAAGTTTTGTATATGGGGCGTTCCATACCAAAACGGACGGGGTTCACACTTCATGTGTTTGATTTGTTTAAAATTTTTAGGGTTGATGCATAAACATAAATAATAAATAAATATGAATTTTGAGCTTGATTAACAGATCTTTAAAAACTTTACAGCACAAAAACAAAAACAAATCGATTTAGTAGTTTCCAAATTTATCGAGAACGGGGGAGGAAAAAATTTGGAAAAAATTACACAAACACACATTAAAATTCTCTATGAAAAGAAATATTTTTAAAATTTTGTTTTCTTGACAAATTTTTTACATACAAATTGTTTGATAAAAAAAATAGTTTTTAAAAATATGCCATCTAAAAAACCAAAAAAATCTCAATGGTGGCTCTGAGTATTGCGCAATAATAAGGTATAATATTATGGGGTGCACTCTACAATAATTTGAGTTATGAATTTGTTTTTACACCGAAGTTGAGTAAAATAAGTACTCTAAAAATTTACAAATTTTTTTAATTTTTTTTAGATTTTTTTTGGGTATGCAGTCTTGTAGCCCATAACATTTTAGTATAATAAGCGCAAGATTTAAGCGATTGCAAAACTGGCGCAAATTTTTTTTTTAATTTTCTGTGAAAACGGTTTTGAGCATTTTCTTCCATAAGAAAAAGGTGCAAAAAGCCATCAGCGTAAAAAATATTAAAAATCAACGCAGTGAATTTGTGATGCACTCATTTTACTCAACTCCGGTGTAAAAAAAATTGATAACTCACATTGTTGTAGAGTGCACCCCATAATACTATACTTAAATATTGCGCAATACTCAGAGCTACCATTGTTATTTTTAATTATTTTTTTTTGAGGTGGCATATTTTCACAAAGTAATTTTTTTTTTAATATTTGCTTTCATTGAGAATTTTGATGTGTGTATGTAAGATTTTTTTCAAATTTTTTCCCGGCCCCGTTTTCGAGATATTTGGAAAACTATTAATTCGATTGGTTTTTATTTTTGGGCAGTAAAGTTTTTAAAAATTGATTAACGCTCTAGTATGGCCAATTTTTGTATGAGTTGAAAAATTCAGGAATGGGTGATTTTAGCACGAGAAATCCAAAAATGATGTCCATTTCGATCTGTGACAGTAACTTTTTCCTACAGGGGAGAAAAACCAAGACTATCTGGAGACGGGCTCGCCGATATACTTTGACGTATTTTCAGCTTTCTCTTACACAATGTTGACCTACGAATCCCGTCTGCAGACGGTCAAAAATGCAAACTGGGTTTTTCTATGTCGGCAAGCCGGTCTGTAGACGGCCTGTGTTCAAAAGCAATTTTCTCCATTTCGAATGGTGACATAATGATGAAACTTATATCAAAATACTGTGCTTTTAACTACGAAACCCACTGAATCTTTTTGTATCAAAAAATTTTTCAAAAGAAAAAATTTCTTTAATTACGAAATTACTTAATAGTAAGAAATAATTAATTTTAACCGAGCCTTTCACAATCTGTGATTCAACTACCGATTAAATAAAACGGATTGACATAACGGATTAAAATTTACATCGTCGTAAAGGTACGCTTTTTTTCTAAAGATCGTGCTTTTCGAATATCGAAAAAAATTATAGGTGCACTAAATACGTGTTTAGTTAACGACCGTTTGGAGGCGGTTCAGCCTACTAGAGGGTTAATCAAGCTCAAATGTCATACTCATTTATTTATTTATATTTATGCGCTGTCCTAAAAAATTGAAACAAATCAAACACATGAAGCATGAACCCCTTCCGTTTTGGTATGGAACGTCCCATATACGTAAAAAGCTTTTAGCAGCCAGTATGTCAAGGGCCAAAAAAATTTACTTTTTTCCGGAAGGTGCACCAAGGACTAAAAATCGATTTAAAAAAATGTATTTATTCTACTAAAAAATCGTATTTATGGTCCGATTTGCATGACATTTGGTACATAAGTAGCCTTTCTCCTAGGTTCCTTTACGAAAAAATCGTATTTTTTGGTCCGATTTGCTTGGACCAGGGGCAATTGAAAAGCAGAGCCCTCTCTCGACGAACGAAAATCACGCTCTACAAATCTCTCATCATGCCCGTCCTTTTTCATCTCCCGGAAACTTGGACGATGTCGAACAAAGATGAGATGGCTTTGGGGGCTTGCGAGAGAACTATTCTACGCAAGATCTATGGCCCTGTTTTCGTGGACGACGGGTATCGGAGAAGATGAAATGACGGGATTTGGCCAAGATTTTGTAGGGCTTCAGCGATTTCTTCGGTGCCAATAGACGAGTGCATATTTCTGAGTATAACTTTGAAACTTCTTTCTTGTTTTGGCTTGTATGTATAAAACTCAGTGTTTTTTTGTTCTAGTTGCTGAACAATTATTTTGTGGCCTCGGGAGTTTTTGCTTGTATTTTAACTTGCTCATTGCTTATGAGCTTAAGTCGTACAGACTTAGAGCAGTTTCGGATAAAAGCTTCATTAGGGGGGCAATGTTGCTTACTTTATCAACGAAGATTGGTGGGGGTTTGGGATTATTTTCTTAGGGCTTTGGGTCTTCATCGTCTTCTATTTCAAGAGATAAAAACCTATTTTCTTTAGACTGGGATTCGCCTAGCCAGTACCTATCAAGTTTTGCTTGTTTTTTGGTATTTGGTGGCTTACCTGGGCTTTCTCGGGGTCTTTTTTTGTGTTCTACTGTGGTCCATTCCTTACCTGGGGTAGGTTTTTCATTTGAGGCTTGCTGTTGGTACAGTAATTGTAATTGCTTTTGAAGTAGCTCAATTTGATCCTGGATATTTGGATTTTTACTATTGGCCGAGGTGGGGCACGGTGAGCTCCACGAATTTGGTGACTGTCTTGAGATCGTCAGTTGTTGTTGCTGTTTCTGTTCTTTCTTTTCCTGTTGTTGCTGTTGCTTTTCCTGTTGTGTCTGCGATTTTTGCGGTGTTTCGGGATGCAGAGGAAGTTGGGATTCTTGTTGCTGTTGTGACCTTTGTTGTCTATGCTGTTGTTGTTGTGGCTGAGACGATTCCTGCCCTCCCCCTTTGGGAGGGGTATGATTTAAGGGCATTTTGAAACTGGGGTGTTTTTGGGGTATTTGTATCTTTTATTTTTTAAATATAAATATACTATGGCAACCCTGAAGTAGTGTCAAAACATAGCATACTTTTAGGCTGCCTGTACATCCACTACTGTTTTGTTGCTAGCACTTTTGTTTGTTTCTTTTCAACTCGGCGGAGTCTCACTTGAGAATTTATCACTCGCGCAGGTACAAATTTTTAATTTTAAATATCAAGCTCCACTTTCACTTGGAACTTTTAAAGCACTCCTTAGTGTCAATTGTTGTTAAATATTCACTGTATTATTTTCTTGTCTTTTACTGTTTTTTGAATTGATTTACCACTTTGTTGCACTGTGTGAAATTTCACGTCCACTCGGTAGGGTTACCAAATGGTTCTGAAATTTCACGTCCACTCGGTAGGATACCAAATGGTACTTAAATTAAAAAATTTCAAGAGTAATTTTGCTGCTTTTTCGGGTTACAGCCTGTTTCCTAACGGGTCGTAAATTAAACCTGCGCCATTAAATAACTACTCGCTCGAGGCGACAAACTTGAAAAACTTGAAACTTTACAAAATTTTAAATTTTTTCGATTGACGCTGCACTTGTTGAGAGGACTTCAGTTTTTTTTTGCGGTTCAATAATTCGAGAATTGCATCGGGGCTGCAAATTTCGGATGTATCCTCCCGACTTTCATCTTCAGCATCATGGCAATATTGCTGTTTAAACACCGTTGTGTTCCAATTTGGAGAACCAATTATTTTGGTTGTTTCAGAATTTGGAGAACCTGTTACGACATCAGCGTTTTTCGATTTTAGTTTTTGTAATTCATTTTTAATCCTGTCTTCTGTGACTGGTTTGAAAAATGTGTGCTTATAGCGTCGCGACGTTGTGAATAGGTGGATATGGCTAATAAATTGTTATTTTGTAGGAATGAAAATTTCGAAGAAAATTCTGTTTTGAAAGTCGTGGCTGCCAGCAGAATTAGTTTAAAATCTTGTAATTTTGTTAAAAAGGTACCCTGTTTTTTATAATAATTTCAATTATTGGAATCACGGACGATAAAGGTCTCAGATTTGCTTAATTCCCGGGTGACCTTTTGGAAAGGTTCACCTGTAACGAACAGCTTGTAATTAGTTTTTTTATTAGTTAACTGAGCATGGCTTTTCAGGCAGTCACAATTAATTACTCACCGCTGTCGGTACCATAAGCCATCAAATCCGTTTTGTTGTTTCATACCATGCGCTCAATGTGTTTTGATATATTTTTTGGGGCACTTGCTCAATATTCGCATTCGCAAAAGCTCCGTATTGATTGTTGCGAATGCGAAAGCGAATGCGAATATTAAAATTTATGCGGAAGTTCCGCGGTTGCGAATGCGAATGCGAATATTCGCAACAACCCTGGTATGTACATACCCTTAAGTAAACGGAACTAGTACAAATCTAGCGATTTCGCTCACCCTTAGCAAACGTTTCTAATTCCGCGAAAACCACGTTCTTCGTTTAAAATCGGCGAATTTAACATATGTATGTGCCACGGAGGTTTTGAATGTGATATTTGTTAACTTTTGCGAATGCGAATGCGAATGTTAGGAATAACATTAAAAAAGCTATAATCAACTAAGTCATCGTTTTTATTATTTAAAAAATTTGTAAATTATTATAACATTGACCGAGTGCTTAACCTATACACTGTTGTAATGTAGTAGTCAAAGTTCAATAGGAGCATAATATTAAAAAAAAGTAATTTTGCTGCCTTTTCTCCCATGAGGCGCTTTCTTAGAGGCTCGTATATAAGGCCGGCTGCACTGAACAATTGCTCACCTAGGACGCTGGCGGCTGGAGCGCTCAAATATTTGCAGTCCAGATATGTCAATTTGTCGTATTTTAGTTTAGTTTTCCACCAATCGAGAGGATTTTCACCGAGATGAGCTCGTTTTTCTTTAAGATAAGCCTTCAATTAAGCTTTAATTTCATATTTTTTAATGTTTCCAGATTCTACATCCGAGGCTTCTCTTTCGCTGGAGGAATCTAAAATTATTTCTAAGTTGCTTATAAGACCTTTAGCAGTACTTGTTGAAGGCCCATCAATGTTGTTTGATATACTATTTAACCGTTTAGCGCTTGAAGCTAAAAGCCGGTTATTGTCCCACCCTGGCTAGACAGGCTTACCGCCCAATTCCGTGTTTTCTTGATAAATTATTTGTAAAGAAATTTTATCAAGTAAAAGCTCCCATCGCATTCTGTGCCAATATTTATAAAATAAAAAGCTCTGCGATTTCCACAAGAGAGGAACCGATTTCAATATGAGTGGAATTGATTTCATTGTCACATATGAAAAATATGAATTTAAAAGCAATAAATCCCTTGACTGCCGTAGCCGAGTAGGTAAAGATGTCGGCTATGAATTCTGTTTGTCCCAGGTTCAAATGCTGGCACATTCAGTATTTAAATGGTAGAAACAAAATTTTTAATATACAAAATTAATAATTTTCGTATGAAATTTCAATTTGTAAACGCTTGTCAATATCATTTTCATTCTTGATAATTTATAAAGAAGAGAGCTTTAGATTTTTGCGCTAGAATTCCAATTCTTTATAAATAATAAATGAAAAAAAAATTTACAAATTACAAAATTTTTTATTAATCAAGTGCACAGAATCAGGCTGTTAGAGCCATTTCAACAATATTAGAGGGGACTCGAAATGCGAATGTGTAAATGATGCAAATATTCTCAACATCCCTGGTATGTACGTAAGTCATAGGAAGGGGAGGATTGTCGTGTGTATGCATTACCAATTTACAGCAGTGATGCAAAATCAAAATTTAAAACTGTGCCAAATTTTTCCGAAATTCTGGTCAATTTGCCAATAAATTTTAAATCGTCGATAGGTTCCATTTCCTTTATCTATATATATATATATATATACACTATAAAGAGAAGTGCCTTTTCTCGGAACAAGTAATCTCCCGAACGGCACGTCCGATTTTCATGAAGTTTTGTATATGGGGCGTTCCATACCAAAACGGACGGGGTTCACACTTCATGTGTTTGATTTGTTTAAAATTTTTAGGGTTGATGCATAAACATAAATAATAAATAAATATGAATTTTGAGCTTGATTAACAGATCTTTAAAAACTTTACAGCACAAAAACAAAAACAAATCGATTTAGTAGTTTCCAAATTTATCGAGAACGGGGGGAGGAAAAAATTTGGAAATAATTACACAAACACACATTAAAATTCTCTATGAAAAGAAATATTTTTAAAATTTTGTTTTCTTGACAAATTTTTTACATACAAATTGTTTGATAAAAAAAATAGTTTTTAAAAATATGCCATCTAAAAAACCAAAAAAATCTCAATGGTGGCTCTGAGTATTGCGCAATAATAAGGTATAATATTATGGGGTGCACTCTACAATAATTTGAGTTATGAATTTGTTTTTACACCGAAGTTGAGTAAAATAAGTACTCTAAAAATTTACAAATTTTTTTAATTTTTTTTAGATTTTTTTTGGGTATGCAGTCTTGTAGCCCATAACATTTTAGTATAATAAGCGCAAGATTTAAGCGATTGCAAAACTGGCGCAAATTTTTTTTTTAATTTTCTGTGAAAACGGTTTTGAGCATTTTCTTCCATAAGAAAAAGGTGCAAAAAGCCATCAGCGTAAAAAATATTAAAAATCAACGCAGTGAATTTGTGATGCACTCATTTTACTCAACTCCGGTGTAAAAAAAATTCATAACTCACATTATTGTAGAGTGCACCCCATAATACTATACTTAAATATTGCGCAATACTCAGAGCTACCATTGTTATTTTTAATTATTTTTTTTGAGATGGCATATTTTCACAAACTAATTTTTTTTTAAATATTTCCTTTCATTGAGAATTTTGATGTGCGTATGTAAGATTTTTTTCAAATTTTTTCCCCGCCCCGTTTTCGAGATATTTGGAAAACTATTAAATCGATTGGTTTTTATTTTTGGGCAGTAAAGTTTTTTAAAATTGATTAACGCTCTAGTATGGCCAATTTTTGTATGAGTTGAAAAATTCAGGAATGGGTGATTTTAGCACGAGAAATCCAAAAATGATGTCCATTTCGATCTGTGACAGTAACTTTTTCCTACAGGGGAGAAAAACCAAGACCATCTGGAGACGGGCTCGCCGATATACTTTGACGTATTTTCAGCTTTCTCTTACACAATGTTGACCTACGAATCCCGTCTGCAGACGGTCAAAAATGCAAACTGGGTTTTTATATGTCGGCAAGCCGGTCTGTAGACGGCCTGTATTCGAAAGCAATTTTCTCCATTTCGAATGGTGACATAATTATGAAACTTATATCAAAATACTGTGCTTTTAACTACGAAACCCACTGAATTTTTTTGAATCAAAAAATTTTTCAAAAGAAAAAATTTCTTTAATTACGAAATTACTTAATAGTAAGAAATAATTAATTTTAACCGAGTCTTTCACAATCTGTGATTCAACTGCCGATTAAATAAAACGGATTGACATAACGGATTAAAATTTACATCGTCGTAAAGGTACGCTTTTATTCTAAAGATCGTGCTTTTCGAATATCGAAAAAAATTATAGGTGTTTAGTTAATGACCGTTTGGAGGCGGTTCAGCCTACTAGAGGGTTAATCAAGCTCAAATGTCATACTCATTTATTATTTATATTTATGCGCTGTCCTAAAAATTTGAAACAAATCAAACACATGAAGCATTAATCCCTTCCGTTTTGGTATGGAACGCCCCATGTACGTAAAAAGCTTTTAGCAGCCAGTATGTCAAGGGCCAAAAAAAATTACTTTTTTCCGGAACGTGCACCAAGGACCGATCTACTAAAAAATCGTATTTATGGTCCGATTTGCATGACATTTGGTACATAAGTAGCCTTTCTCCTAGGTTCCTTTACGAAAAAATCGTATTTTTTGGTCCGATTTGCTTGGACCAGGGGCAATTGAAAAGCAGAGCCCTCTCTCGACGAACGAAAATCACGCTCTACAAATCTCTCATCATGCCCGTCCTTTTTCATCTCCCGGAAACTTGGACGATGTCGAACAAAGATGAGATGGGGGCTTGCGAGAGAACTATTCTACGCAAGATCTATGGCCCTGTTTTCGTGGACGACGGGTATCGGAGAAAATGGAATGACGAACTGGATGAGCTTTTTAACGACATGGACCTAGTTAAGCGCATAAAAATACAGCGATTGCGCTGGCTTGGGCATGTTGTACGCAGGGATGACCAGGCTGCGGTGAAAAGATCCTTAGACTCCGCACCCATGGGTGGACAATGAAAGCAAGGGCGAACTCAATGGAAGAACCAAGTGCAGAAGGACCTGTCTGCGCTCGGGATAACCAACTGACGCTAATTCGCACAGGAGATAAGCAATTGAAAAAGCTTTTTGGTCTCGGCCCAAACCGACAAACGGTTGTAGTACCTATTCGAAAAAAACGTATTTATGGCCTAATTTATATAAAATGTGGGCAAAAATAGGATTGTTGACGGATTTGAATGAAAATTTGTTTCTTAATAAACTTGAGAGCACTGAATTTAAAAATGCAACTGGTTTTTGATAACTTTCATAGTTTCACTGTAATTGCAGTTTGAAATTTAAAGTTTGGGTTCTTGTAGCGTTTGCGCACGTGGAAATGTTACCACATGTTTAAAAAGTCAAATTCAGTTTAATTAAGGAAATAAGTTAACTGAAATATGTATATCAGTATGGACATCAGACACAAGAAAAAATTTAACATATATACCAAAAAATAAGTGAAGAGTAATTAATCCTGGGTTAATTTAAGAGTCCAGTAATTTAAAAGGAATGTAATCAGACCAATCACTGATGGACAATGTATGTATTTGTTATAAAATAACAAGTATTTTCAAGAAACAATTAGGTTAGTAAATTAAGTTACTTAGGTAAATAAAAAAATGGAAAAGTTAGTAATTATAATGTTTATTTTATTTTTTTATTTATTTTATTTATTTAATTTACTTGAATTAAAAAATGGAACATTATATGTACCAGATATCTCAGGTTCTTCTAAAGCTTTTTAAAAAGAATTCTTCATTCTCAATCCTTTGGCTGTTTCAAAATTTGGAGAACCTGTAATGTCATCAGCGTTTTTGAATTCAGTTTTTGTAACTGATTTTTAATACTTTCTTCTGCGACTGATTTGAAAAATTTTTTCTTATAGCGAGTTAAATAAGTGGATATGGAAAATAAATTATTATTTTGCAGGAATGAAAATTGTGAACAAAACTTTGTTTTCAAAGTCGTGGCTGCCAACCGAATCAGAATATTGTTATTTAACAAAAAAAAAACAAAAAAGCACAAAGTTTTTATAAGCATTTCAATTATTGGAATCACGGATGATGAGGGTCTCAGATAGTTACGTAATTCATACCTAATTAAAGGTCAGACCTATAGCCTTTTCCCTTTATAGCCAGACGTTGACCATTTCTGCTGGAAATCCCTATTGAAGGCGCTTACTCTTTGACCTAAAATAGCAAAGAAGGTAGACGTAGGGGACAGTTTTACCACAGAAGTTTTTAGCCAAGGATACAGTGTATATCCCTATGAAAAAAATATTGCCCGACAAGTAAACAAAATTAAATTCCCCAAAGAGCCCCATTTGAAATGATTGAAACGAATATATCGTTACTTTAATTCACAAAGGCCCTATCCAACACTTTTTTCTAAACTGAGTTTTTCACAGCTTTTGGTAGGATATATTAAAATACACCTTCACTAAAAATTTTAAAGTGTTAGTACCACACACAACGGAGTTATGCCACTTTTTGAAATGCCCTATCCGTATGAATGATTTGATTTTGGTAATGTTTTTGCTTCTCCTGTAAAATAAAAAATTCGCTGGTTAGGGCCACTGTGAATTAAGGTGACGGTATGTAACAGGGTTTTTGCGAATATTCGCTTTCCCATTCGCTTTCGCATTCGCAATAATCAATGCGGAGCTTTTGCGAATGCGAATGTATATTTGGCAAACAAAATAACAAATTTTAAGCCAATATTTTTTTGCCGCACATAAGAGTATTTGTGTAACAAAACTGGTTAAAAATCAGATTTATCAAGTTTGATACAAGTATCTATAAACAACTGATGGGCACTGTCTTGGCCGCGGGTAAAGCTCTTTTAGACTTCCTTTACATTTTGTGTAGGTGAGTGCAGAGTAAAAGCTCTCTCTGCTCATCGCTGCTTTAAACCTATTATTTCTCAAGCTATATAACCGAGCTATAAATGGACAGTTGTGCAAGTTTCCACTTCTACTTGATCATATGCTTATTTCTGTATTATGATTTTGTGGACCAATCTTAAAAAAAAGACTATTAGACATGAAAGGAGAAGTGTGCACAGATTAAACCAATTTTTGGGGGTATGCGTTGGATGTTATATTCGTTTCAATCATTTCAAATGAAGCTGTTTGGAAAATTTATTTACAGAGAAAATTTCAAAAACCAGTCATTTGGTTTACTTTTCGGTAAATATTTGTTTCATGGGGATATTCATTGAATCTTTGGCGTTAAAAACTTTTGTGCTAAAACTGTCTCGCACGCCATTCCTTTGCTATTCAAAGCCAAAGAGTAGGGTCCTTCAATGGGGATTTGCAGCAGAAATGTTCAACGTCTTGCTATAAAGAGAATCGATGCTCAAATAATTAAAAAGATGTACATAAGTCTGACCTTTAATGAGGTAAGAACTACGTAACTATCGAATATTGTTTGTCAAAGATCTGTTGGTCAAACTAGATTTTTTTCTACTTTTATACTTTTCTTTCCCACACCATTCTCCCCATTTACTGCGAAATGTCAAAGGTTTGAAGAAATGTCAAGCACAAAAAGTTTGTTGTGTAGTTGCTCGCCGGAAAAGCCTGTAAAGCCAGGGTTCGAATCGTAACATCCGTTCACGGATCGGAAACCATACGAAAGAAAATTACGTTACGTCAGTCGCATAAACTGAATGGGATAAAGAATACGTTCATGTATGTCATATTCCGAAAAATGTGTTTTCACGTGACGAGTAATACGATATCTTATGTGACTTCGACGCCTGTACGGCTTCGAAAGCCGCGACGCCTGAAAAACCTGCTATGGAGCTTCAACTTTAGTGTCAAAATTAGCACGCAGCGAAAAAAAGATAAAATGGAATGTGAAAATGTTGACTGCCAAGTTCACAAATCAAATAAGAATCTATTCAAGGCGAAGTTAATATCGAACTTGGCATGCAATATATGTATGTAGAGAATTTGCGTTCATCTGCTACAAAATATGAAACGCATTGAGCGCATGGAATCGACAACAAAATGGATTTGATAGTGTATGGCACCGAGAGCGGTGAGTAATTTATTGTGACTGCCTGCAACTAGGAAAAGTCGAGATTAGCAAATAAGAAAACTAATTACAAGTTATTCATTACAAGCGAAACCTCTTAAAAAAGCCACCCGGGAACTAAGCATCTCTGAGCCCCTCATCATCCGTGATTCCAATAATTCAAATGCTTATAAAAAACGGGGCGCCTTTTTGAAAGGATAGCAAGGAAGCCACCACTTTGAAAACAAAATTTTGTTCGAAATTTTCATTTATTTGCTCGCAATAACCAGAAATTCGCCATGATGCCAGATTCTTCAAGTGAAGATGAAAGTCAATAGGGTACATCCGACATTTGCAAGTTTCACACGCAGATTTTTCTTGCCTCGAGCGAGCAGTTATTTACGACCACTTAAAAAACAGGCTGCAACCAGAAAAGGCAGCAGCACTAGATATTATTAAAAATTATTAACTTTTTCATTTTTTTATTTATCTACATACATCACCTAATTCAATTACTTAAATTATTTCGTAAAATTACTTGATAACTGCATTCACATCCATGGATGTTTAAAATTCCACATTCGCAACATCCCTAATACATATATATCGAACCCTTTGCGCAAAATTATCGTATGTTACAAAAACCAAGTTTTACAGGAGAGTGTTTTTTTAGTTTTCTCTGCTCTGGCTGGCACCATCAATACTAAATTCTAGATTTGGTGAGATAATTGAGTAAGTTAATTAACCTTAAGCTCTTTCGTGGAAAGTTTTCTTTTTTTTTTTGAAATATACATGTTTTTCGGCACAAACGATAATTTTATTCACAAGGTTTTATAAATGTGCTCGCCAAGTTTGGTACTTACGATAACATTTATAACAGTTTAAATTACACATAAACTGAAACATAACGGTGTTTGTTATTTAAATTTGCGAAAAATTAGGAGTTTATTTATTTTATTTTTTTATTTTTACATTAACATTAAACAATAGTAACGTTCAACAAAGACATAGGTTTAATTAAAATTAATGTTTTGAAATAGTTTTAATCTTCGTCGTTGCTTTCATTAAGTCTTTTAATTTTGATGAATGTTTTAAAGTTAAATATTCATTGAGATATTTTGATGGTATGCTATTTTTAAAACACAGATTTTGCAAATCATTCAATTTTTTGTGGATATGCATAAAGACTTATGGTACAACGTTTCTAGCTTATAAGAAAAATTTAAGTTGTTCATGACTTTTTTAGTAGAACTATCATAATAACCGTTCAATTTTACTTGATTTTTTTTCAAATGTACCTATACGAAGCTTATTTAAGTTTATTTTAATTTTGTTGCATAACAAAACATCTGCAAACGACTTCCACTTTTTAAACTCAGAGTGGCCAATTTCGATGCAGTCGTTACTTGAAGGGTTGGTTCGTGCATTGCGAATGATTATGGACCATTCACTAGGCGCCCAGATAGTACGATTTCGTACATAAGATTCAATTGTACTATTCAACTGGCATCATAGTATGGCCTGGAAATAAATATTTTATTATTATTTATGAAGATCGGAGAATTTAAAAAATATCACAACATTGCTGTTACGGTTTTGACCAGCGCAACTGTCGCAATAAAGACTTATGTCATTAGCTGTATGTCTTTCGTCAACGATAAGTAAATATTTATGAAGTGCCGTTCACCCCACAAAAAACAATATCCATTTCTTGCGCCATTTTCGTAAACGCTATAATTATAATACGCATATTTCCGTGAGTAAAAAAGGGTTATTTGTGTTTAAAACTTTTTGTAAATCGAAACTAGCACATTTGAAATTTGAATGGCTTGACTTTGGCCTTATCTTTGTCTGTAATATGCATCTTAAACTCATCTGTATTCTCAAAATCTTGTTTTCCCTATTCATCAAGATTTTTAATATTTTGGCACTTGGTGCACTTGTCTTTTTTTGGCAAATGAAAGCCAATATTAAAATGTGTTTTAAAATTCTGCCTGAAAACCCAATTTGACACAATAGAGTCAATAGAGTGTAGCACTTATAAAGGGTTTGAATATTTCTAAATTATTGCGGCAAATATACTTATACTAATATATACTAATACTGGCTCTGCAAACATCCGATGGAACTGCGGGAATTTTCTCAAAATATGCTTTAAGGAGCTTCATCTTATGGTCATCTGTTTTATTGTGTGGTACAAGCTTTGGTTTGGTCTGGACAGAACTTTTTTGCAATAAAGCATATCTCATCATCATTTGCGAACTATTAAAACAGGCCAAAATTAATTTTTGGCAAACTTTATGAACGACTTCTTTGTATGTTAAGAAATACACAAACGAATTATTGCGCCTGTCATATTTTATGTTTGGCACAGATCCTTTTCGTTGAATTTCTTTATGCTTTAAACAAGAAAGAAGCCATGTTCTTCTTCTTATCTCCCACATTCCCCAAAAATGTTCATTTAAATGCTCTCGAGCTATTACGGAGAGACGACAACAATCGTTACGACACCATTTTTATACCCGAGCGCACTTGTGCACAAGGGTATATTAATTTTGTTCACATAACGGTTGTTTGTAACAGCCAAAACGAATTGAGATAGATATAGACAAATGTATACATAAATGCTCAGAATGAATAAAGAAGTCGATTAAGCCATGTCTGTCTATCCGTCCGTCCGTGTACACGATAACTCGAGCAAAAATTGAGATATCTCAACGAAATTTGGTATATTTGGTATATAGGTCTCCATTTATCCAAGGTAGGTTGGTATTGAAAATGGACGAAATCGGACTGTACCACGCCCACTTCCCATATAACGGTAATTTCCAGAAATATGAAAACTGCGATATTTTAGTAACTACTGACGATAATTCACTCAAAATTGACATTTACAATAACTTTCAGACGAAAAATAGTAATATTATAAATTTTTGGAAAATGGGCGTAGCCACGCCCACTTATGGTTACATGTGTATATCTTGGTAACCGCTGCACCAATTTCTTCCAAACTTGGCACACTTTTTAGCCTTGCTAGAACGTACCAAATGGCCGAACATTTTTAAAATCGGACAATAACCACGCCCACATCCCATACAACGGTAATTTAGAGAAATATAAAATCTTCGATAAATCAGTAAATATTAAAGCTAATTTATTCAAAATGATTATTGCAACAATTCTTTACCAAGAAATACGTTTATAATAAAAATTTTGGAAAATGGGCGTGGCACCGCCCACCTGTGATCACATATATGTATCTCGGTAACCGTTCTACCAATTTGTACTAAACTCGGTACGGTTATTGTGCTTGCCACATGAAAGCAAAATGTTGAAAATTATTGAAATCGTACTAAAATTACGACCGCTTTTCATATAACGGTAAATTTCAGAAATGCTTGAAACTTCAATATTTCGAAATTTAAGGACACTTAATTACTCAAAATTGATACACCCCGGCTTACCATGTAGCGGTAGCTTTCAGAAAGGTGAAAAAGCATATATGTAATACTTGCGTCGGGTATTTAATGTTCGGCTCCGCCCGAACTTGACTTTCTTACTTGTTAATGCATGGATTAGATAAAACTTGTTTGCCATTGTTTCTAACACAGCTTTCGTTATCATATGAGCAGTCTTCACTATCCCTACTGCTGTAAGGTGCCAGCGAGACTTGGGAAATCTGTGTAATCGGATTTTAACA
This sequence comes from Rhagoletis zephyria, assembly GCF_001687245.7. Classification (NCBI taxonomy): domain Eukaryota; kingdom Metazoa; phylum Arthropoda; class Insecta; order Diptera; family Tephritidae; genus Rhagoletis; species Rhagoletis zephyria. The sequence goes on from NW_016159718.1 coordinate 23,611, forward strand.
TTAGTTCACAGTTATTTAAAAAAACTATGAAATATACAGTTTCACAATAACAAAACTAACATAACATTGGTTTACTTACAGTTTTTGTGGTCGATTGCATTACAAATACTTTCCTAATTGCACACAAACTTTAAAATTATGTGTATTTATGAATTGATCGAATATTTAATATTGAATGAAATAGTTACATGAAGTTTCTAGACTAACTTGAAAAGCTTATAATTGTTTTATTGATTATGAAACCACAACTAATAAAATAACAGGTATTGATAACGATGAAGCGAATAGAGGCATGACGAGTGCGAGCAATCCGCTTCCCATTCTAATTTCTTTGTACATACGATAATTTCGCCCACAAGAAAAAATTTATTGTCACATACGATAAAATTTACAGTTAATTTTTATGGTAGCTATAGGGATTTCAGCTATATTAGTTTAACAGGTGATGCCTTACGGGATGGAGAACAAACTTGCATCAAAAAGTGAATTTCGTAAAAAATGTAGCATTTCGCGCAAAAGGCCAAATAAATATTCGTTTTAGAAATACATATGTATTTGCGAAATATGTTCTTTGGGTAATTTTTGAGTTATCGCCAGAAATCGCAGAAAATGTTAACTCAACTAACCCCTAATTAGTATTGTTAGGAAGGTATTTTGCTCCTCCGTCCAGCTATATACTAGTTGCGTTCCAGGTAACTTTGTGTAAAAACCTGTAAAACTCTCAAATAACAAAATTACTCTATTGAAAGAGAGGAGCGATAGCGAAACAGTAAATGTCACCAGGAACGGGGAAAACTACTTTCATTTTTTTTTATGTAAAACGCCATGGAGACGATCAAATATCTTTATCAACAGTCTCGCGTTATACTTGACAAAAAACAAGCTCACTTGCCTTCTCATCATCGTGGTTAGCAATACAAAGTGGTGTATTCACAATACAAAAAAGTGATTAACGCGTTTATTTGAACGTTTGCTGGCAAGACACGAGCCAACCTCACTCCCGCATATGCAATGCTCTTCTGTTCTGTTTACAAATACAACAATACTAATTCCAAAAAATACTAATTAGGGGTTAGTTGAGTTCACATTTTCTGCGATTTCTGGCGATAACTCAAAAATTACCCAAAGAACATATTTCGCAAATACATACGTATTTCTTAAACGAATATTTATTTGGTGACACGTCGTGTCACGTTTTTTCATGCATGAGCGTGAGCAGTTTTTAGAGGAAAATCACGAAACTTCCGTGATCGTGCGTGACTGAAATTTTTGCTCGCGTGAGCGAGTGTGAGTTAGTTTTTCGTTATTCACGTAATTTTCACATATCGAGCCCTAACCGCCAAAAAGATGTAAGCGACATTCTTTTCAAAATTTTCTTTTTGATGGAGAAACGTTCCTGGAGCGTCAAAATTAAAATTTTTAAAAAATGCCGCTTCCATCTTTTTAGCGGTTAGGGCTTGATATGTATGTATTAGGGATGTTGCGAATGTGGAATTTTAGACATCCGCGGATGCGAATGCGGATGCGGATATCAAGTAATTTTACGAAATAATTTAAGTAATTAAATTAGGTGATGTATGTAGATAAATAAAAAAATGCAAAAGTTAATAATTTTTAAAAATATTTAGCGATGCTTTTCAGGTTGCAGCCTGTTTTTTAAATGGTCGTAAATAACCGCTCGCTCGAGGCAACCAATATCTGCGTGTGAAACTTGCAAATATCGGATATAAGCTCCTGACTTTCATCTTCACTTGAAGAATCTGGCATCATGGCGAATTTGTGCTTATTGCGAGCTAAAAAGGTGGATATGGCAAATAAATTATTATTTTCCAGGAATGAAAATTTCTAACAAAATTCTGTTTTCAAAGTGGTGGCTTCCAGCCGAATCGGATCAGAATCTTGCTATTTTTTTAAAAAGGCGCCCCGTTTCTTATAAGCATTTGAATTATTGGAATCACGGATGATGAGGGTCTCAGAGATGCTTAGTTCTCGGGTGGCTTCTTTAGGAGGTTCGCCTGGAATAAATAGCTTGTAATTAGTTTTCTTATTTGCTAATCTCGACTTTTACTATTTGCAGGCAGTCACAATGAAATACTCACTGTAACGTTCGTGTATTTAGGGGTTAGTCAAAAGACTTTAATTACACGTGAAAATGCAGCTGTGTACTTTTTATTTTTCTCCAGATAGTGATGTACGATACAATCTCATACCAATACATTTTCTGGGTGCTTTCACACAAAACATTGATGGGTGCGTTCATACAATATATTGTTGGGTACATTCATACAATACATTTATGAACGCATTCATACAATATTTTGATGGGTGCATTCATACAAAACATTGATGGTGCGTTCATACTTTCCACCTAATATTCAATACTGCCCAGGCAGTGACATTTATCGACTAACAATATTATTACACGCTTTTTTTTTATTTTTTAATTAACAATTTATCAAATTAACATCGGTTATAAAGTAAGCAATAATCTAATATGTTTCATATGGTAGTTACATCAAGTTAATTCCAACCATATCTTTGAGGTGCACGACTAGCGCGCCCGCTACAAGTTCTCCTAACCTCCGGTTCCTTTGCAATAGCCGGTTCGGGTGTCTCTTGACCGCTTGCCGATTCTGCTTCTGAATCAGAACTGCCAGCAGTTTGATATTCATCTGAAGATGCATTACTCTCGTTCAACACTGGCAGGACTGGTTCATTCACATAGGAATCAATTGGCTTTCTGCCACTGTTAACGCTATCTTGTATGTCGCACGCAAGTGGCGGTACAATTTCGATTGGTTTTACATTACGCGGCTCTGACACATTACGTTTAATATTTTCTTCAAACATTATCTCATCCCCAGTGACTTCATTATTTTTTGTCTTGGCAATAAACCGTCGGTTGCGTCTAAATTAATTATCAAAATTGTCCCTAACAATATATGATCGACCATTTACATTGCCTGCAATTATCCCGTGGTTCCACACCTTCCCATTCTTCTTAAATATAACAAGATCACCCATGTTTAAAACTGGCAATGCTTTTGCGTTCCGGTCGTAATAATACTTTTGCTTTTCTTTTTTTTCTTTAATTTTGTTCTGAACAGTTTCCTCACTTAGATTGTTGCGACCCAGCAACGAATTCTTGTTTTTATCAAACGACCAAAGAACAACTCTGACGGAACCAATCGCATGCCTGCCAAAGGACTTGAGTTATACTCCAAAATACTATACTGATAATTCTCCGTATCCCGGTCCTCAACACACCGTTTCGAAATATTTTTCGCTATCGCGATACCTTTTTCGGCTAGCCCATTGCTTTGTGGATACCGAGGGCTCGAGAATTTCATGACAATATTGTGACCATTCGCAAACTCCTCAAACTCTCTAGAATTAAATGGCACATTGTCTGCTTTGGTTACCGTCGGATATCCAAGTTTGTTGAAATTACCTTTCAATTTTTCAATAAGGTGGCGTGCTGTTTTGTTTCTACGATTAGGTATCCCAAATACGAATCAATTAAAGACATAAAATCCTGCCCCGCATATTCAAACAAGTCAATTGCCACCAAATGAAATGGATACTTCGGCAGTTCTTCCTGAACCAGTTCTTCTTTTTGATTGTTACGGGTAAACTTTTCACAAATGGCGCAAGATGTTAAAATTTCCTTTATCTGACTACTCATGTTGGGCCAGTAGTACAGCATTCTTGCCCGTGCAAGAGTTTTTTCAATTCCCAAATGTGCCGCATGTAACCACTTACTGAGTTTATCTTGCAGCTCCTTTGGAATTACCAGTCTATGATCACGAAAAAGTAAGCCATTCTCAAAATGAAGTTCATTCTTAAACTTGTGAAACACACGGCTCAGATCGTCAAGTAAATGATAGTTTGGCCAACCGTTTTCCACATATCGACAAATTCTCAACAATTGCTCATCATGTTCAAAGGTTGAACGGTACAAATCAAAAATTTGTTTTGATAAATATGCCGATTTAGTGACTGAATGAATAATTCCAGTTAATTCCGTATCTTCCGTACATTCTGACAATTAGGTTCATGAAAGGCAGTCGGCCACAAGCATTTCTTTTGCGGGTTTGTAAACTACTGTCATTTTGGGATATCTCAAAAGTGACATGAACATCCGCTGAAGTCGCATTGTTACATCGTCAATATCCCGTTTGATCAACGTCTCCAATGGTTTGTGATCACTCTCAACCGTAAACTCACGACCATACAAAAAATAATGAAACCGCTGACAAGCGAAAACGATGGCCAACAATTCCTTCTCGATCTGAGCCCATTTTTGTTCACTTTTACTTAACGTTCGAGATGCATATGCTACTGGGTGTCCGTTTTGCACACGACCCAGCCCATCTCTTGATGCATCCGTTTGCACAATGACCCGTAACTTAGGATCATAGATAGCCAACACAGGTTCAGATGTTATGATATTAAGCAATTGTTTAAACTCCAATTCATGATCTTCCATCCATTTAAATTCGACATCATTACGCGTTAAGTTGCGCAACCCCGCTGATTGCTTTGACAAATTAGGAGTAAATTTTGCCACATATTTAAGAATGCTCAAAAATCTTAGAACGCCCGCTTTATCTACCGGTTTTTTCATTTCCAAGATTGCATCCCGATACTTGAAATCCGCTTTAAATTTTCCTTCCGACATAATATTTCCCATAAATTTGATTGCCCGTTTTCTATATTGGATTTTATCCGGATTAAACTTAATATTATTTGCCCGCGCTCGTTCAATTACTTTATTCATGATGCGATCATGTTTTTCTTCCGTTTCCCCGCAAATACCTATATCATCAAAATAGATTATAACTCCCTCAATGTCTCCAAACATTCTAATCTTTTCACGCTGAAAAAATTCCGGAACAAAATTAAGCCCGAATGGCACGCGATTGAATTTAAACCTCCCAAACGGAGTCATGAACGTTGATAAATTAGAACTTGCTTCGTCTAATTCCATTTGCCAATAACCACTATTCAAATCAAGAACCGAAAAAATTCTTTTATTTTCCAAACCCCACATTAAGTCATCAACCGTCGGAATCAAAAAATGTTCCCGCCTAATACCTTCATTGAGTGGCTTAGGATCTAAACAAATTTGAGGTAGGCTTTTCAACTATCTGTACATTGTTGACCCAGTCGGTGGGGTAATCCACGGGTGCANTGTGCGATGATTCCATCCTGTACCATTTTATCAAGTTGCGACTTCAATCTATCTAACAATGACATTGGTATCCGTTTCTTATAGTGCAGGACTGGTTTGGAGTTTTCTTTCATATTTATTACGAATTTTCCCGGAAATTTACCCAAACCCTCAAAAACATCACGATTATTTTGCAAAAACTCCTCCCTTGTTTGTGACAAGCACACGACCGACCCTACATCAGTTCGACTTACCAATCCAAATCTTTCACATGACTCGAGCCCTAGAATCGGTTCGCACACGACATCAACAACAATAAAGTGAGACGACTGTTCCGTTTTTGACTGTTCATCCAAACATTTTAATTTAACTGTTCCGAAAACACTTACTTTATTTCCATTATAATCATAAACCGAATAATTTTCATTTTTGTTTTCTAATCTTATTCCAAAAGTTTTAAATATCCTGGCCGGAATGCAGTCCACATCCGATCCTGTATCAAGCTTAAACCTAACCAATTTATTCGCTATTCG
>NW_016159718.1:29341-35757 GCF_001687245.7 Rhagoletis zephyria
CGGCTTACCATGTAGCGGTAGCTTTCAGAAAGGTGAAAAAGCATATATGTAATACTTGCGTCGGGTATTTAATGTTCGGCTCCGCCCGAACTTGACTTTCTTACTTGTTAATGCATGGATTAGATAAAACTTGTTTGCCATTGTTTCTAACACAGCTTTCGTTATCATATGAGCAGTCTTCACTATCCCTACTGCTGTAAGGTGCCAGCGAGACTTGGGAAATCTGTGTAATCGGATTTTAACATTAGTTCACAGTTATTTAAAAAAACTATGAAATATACAGTTTCACAATAACAAAACTAACATAACATTGGTTTACTTACAGTTTTTGTGGTCGATTGCATTACAAATACTTTCCTAATTGCACACAAACTTTAAAATTATGTGTATTTATGAATTGATCGAATATTTAATATTGAATGAAATAGTTACATGAAGTTTCTAGACTAACTTGAAAAGCTTATAATTGTTTTATTGATTATGAAACCACAACTAATAAAATAACAGGTATTGATAACGATGAAGCGAATAGAGGCATGACGAGTGCGAGCAATCCGCTTCCCATTCTAATTTCTTTGTACATACGATAATTTCGCCCACAAGAAAAAATTTATTGTCACATACGATAAAATTTACAGTTAATTTTTATGGTAGCTATAGGGATTTCAGCTATATTAGTTTAACAGGTGATGCCTTACGGGATGGAGAACAAACTTGCATCAAAAAGTGAATTTCGTAAAAAATGTAGCATTTCGCGCAAAAGGCCAAATAAATATTCGTTTTAGAAATACATATGTATTTGCGAAATATGTTCTTTGGGTAATTTTTGAGTTATCGCCAGAAATCGCAGAAAATGTTAACTCAACTAACCCCTAATTAGTATTGTTAGGAAGGTATTTTGCTCCTCCGTCCAGCTATATACTAGTTGCGTTCCAGGTAACTTTGTGTAAAAACCTGTAAAACTCTCAAATAACAAAATTACTCTATTGAAAGAGAGGAGCGATAGCGAAACAGTAAATGTCACCAGGAACGGGGAAAACTACTTTCATTTTTTTTTATGTAAAACGCCATGGAGACGATCAAATATCTTTATCAACAGTCTCGCGTTATACTTGACAAAAAACAAGCTCACTTGCCTTCTCATCATCGTGGTTAGCAATACAAAGTGGTGTATTCACAATACAAAAAAGTGATTAACGCGTTTATTTGAACGTTTGCTGGCAAGACACGAGCCAACCTCACTCCCGCATATGCAATGCTCTTCTGTTCTGTTTACAAATACAACAATACTAATTCCAAAAAATACTAATTAGGGGTTAGTTGAGTTCACATTTTCTGCGATTTCTGGCGATAACTCAAAAATTACCCAAAGAACATATTTCGCAAATACATACGTATTTCTTAAACGAATATTTATTTGGTGACACGTCGTGTCACGTTTTTTCATGCATGAGCGTGAGCAGTTTTTAGAGGAAAATCACGAAACTTCCGTGATCGTGCGTGACTGAAATTTTTGCTCGCGTGAGCGAGTGTGAGTTAGTTTTTCGTTATTCACGTAATTTTCACATATCGAGCCCTAACCGCCAAAAAGATGTAAGCGACATTCTTTTCAAAATTTTCTTTTTGATGGAGAAACGTTCCTGGAGCGTCAAAATTAAAATTTTTAAAAAATGCCGCTTCCATCTTTTTAGCGGTTAGGGCTTGATATGTATGTATTAGGGATGTTGCGAATGTGGAATTTTAGACATCCGCGGATGCGAATGCGGATGCGGATATCAAGTAATTTTACGAAATAATTTAAGTAATTAAATTAGGTGATGTATGTAGATAAATAAAAAAATGCAAAAGTTAATAATTTTTAAAAATATTTAGCGATGCTTTTCAGGTTGCAGCCTGTTTTTTAAATGGTCGTAAATAACCGCTCGCTCGAGGCAACCAATATCTGCGTGTGAAACTTGCAAATATCGGATATAAGCTCCTGACTTTCATCTTCACTTGAAGAATCTGGCATCATGGCGAATTTGTGCTTATTGCGAGCTAAAAAGGTGGATATGGCAAATAAATTATTATTTTCCAGGAATGAAAATTTCTAACAAAATTCTGTTTTCAAAGTGGTGGCTTCCAGCCGAATTGGATCAGAATCTTGCTATTTTTTTAAAAAGGCGCCCCGTTTCTTATAAGCATTTGAATTATTGGAATCACGGATGATGAGGGTCTCAGAGATGCTTAGTTCTCGGGTGGCTTCTTTAGGAGGTTCGCCTGGAATAAATAGCTTGTAATTAGTTTTCTTATTTGCTAATCTCGACTTTTACTTATTTTATGCATGGTTTAGTAGCATGAATACTCACTGTAACGTTTGTGTATTTAGGGGTTAGTTAAAAGACTTTAATTACACGTGAAAATGGTAGTTTTTATTTTTTACTCCATAGTGATGTGCGATACACTCTCATACCAATACATTTTTCCTTGGTGCTTTTTACACAAAACATTGATGGGTGAGTTCATACAATATATTGTTGGGTACATTCATACAATACATTTATGCGCCTTCATACAATATTTGATGGGTGCATTCATACAAAACATTGATGGTGCGTTCATACTTTCACCTAATATTCAATACTGCCCAGCAGTGACATTTATGACTAACAATATTATTACACGCTTTTTTTTCTTCTTTTTAATTAACAATTATCAAATTAACATCGGTGGTAAGGTAAGCAATAATCTGATATGTTTCATATGGTAGTTACATCAAGTTAACTCCAACCATATCTTTGAGGTGCACGACTAGCGCGCCCGCTACGAGTTCTCCTAACCTCCGGTTCCTTTGCAATAACCGGTTCGGGTGTCTCTTGACCGCTTGCCGATTCTGCTTCTGAATCAGAACTGCCAGCAGTTTGAATTCATCTGAAGATGCATTACTCTCGTTCAACACTGGCAGGACTGGTTCATCCACATAGACAATTGGTTTACTGCCACTGTTAACGCTATCTTGTATGTCGCACGCAAGTGGCGGTACAATTTCGATTGGTTTTACATTACGCGGCTCTGACACATTACGTTTAATATTTTCTTCAAACATTATCTCATCCCCACTGACTTCATTATTTTTTGTCTTGGCAATAAACCGTCGGTTGCGTCTAAAATAATTATCAAAATTGTCCCTAACAATATATGATCGACCATTTACATTGCCTGCAATTGTCCCGTGTTCCACACCTTCCCATTCTTCTTAAATATAACAAGATCACCCATGTTTAAAACTGGCAATGCTTTTGCGTTCCGGTCGTAATAATACTTTTGCTTTTCTTTTTTTTCTTTAATTTTGTTCTGAACAGTTTCCTCACTTAGATTGTTGCGACGCAGCAACGAATCCGCAATCGGCATTCTTGTTTTTATCAAACGACCAAAAAACAACTCTGAGGAACCAATCGCATGCTTGCCACAGGACTTGAGTTATACTCCAAAATACGATACTGATAATTTCCGTATCCCGGTCCTCAACACAACGTTTCAAAATATTTTTCGCTATCGCGACACCTTTTTCGGCTAGTCCATTGCTTTGTGGATATCGAGGGCTCGAGAATTTCATGATTATATTGTGACCATTCGCAAACTCCTCAAACTCTCTAGAATTAAATGGCACATTATCTGCTTTGATTACCGTCGGATATCCAAGTTTGTTGAAATTACCTTTCAATTTTTCAATAAGGTGGCGTGCTGTTTTGTTTTGAACATGTTCTACGATTAGGTAACCCGAATACGAATCAATTAAAGACATAAAATCCTGCCCCGCATATTCAAACAAGTCAACTGCCACCAAATGAAATGGATACTTCGGCAGTTCTTCCTGAACCAGTTCTTCTTTTTGATTGCTACGGGTAAACTTTTCACAAATGGCACAAGATGTTACAATTTCCTTTATCTGACTGCTCATGTTGGGCCAGTAGTACAGCATTCTTGCCCGTGCAAGAGTTTTTTCAATTCCCAAATGTGCCGCATGTAACCACTTACTGAGTTTATCTTGCAGCTCCTTTGGAATTACCAGTCTATGATCACGAAAAAGTAAGCCATTCTCAAAATGAAGTTCATTCTTAAACTTGTGAAACACACGGCTCAGATCGTCAAGTAAATGATAGTTTGGCCAACCGTTTTCCACATATCGACAAATTCTCAACAATTGCTCATCATGTTCAATTGTTGAACGGTACAAATCAAAATTTTGTTTTGATAAACATGCCGATTTAGTGACTGAATGAATAATTCCAGTTAATTCCGTATCTTCCGTACATTCTGACAATTGAGCTCGTGAAAGGCAGTCGGCCACAAGCATTTCTTTTCCGGGTTTGTAAACTACTGTCATTTTCGGATATCTCAAAAGTGACATGAACATCCGCTGAAGTCGCATTGTTACATCGTCAATATCCCGTTTGATCAACGTCTCCAATGGCTTGTGATCACTCTCAACCGTAAACTCACGTCCATACAAAAAATAATGAAACCGCTGACAAGCGAAAACGATGGCCAACAACTCCTTCTCGATCTGAGCCCATTTTTGTTCACTTTTACTTAACGTTCGAGATGCATATGCTACTGGGTGTCCGTTTTGCACCATTACACAACCCAGCCCATCTCTTGATGCATCCGTTTGCACAATGACCGGTAACTTAGGATCATAGATAGCCAACACAGGTTCAGATGTTATGATATTAAGCAAATTTTTAAACTCCAATTCATGATCTTCCGTCCATTTAAATTCGACATCATTACGCGTTAGGTTGCGCAACCTCGCTGATTGCTTTGACAAATTAGGAATAAATTTTGCCACATATTTAAGAATGCCCAAAAATCTTAGAACGCTAGCTTTATCTCCGGTTTTTTCATTTCCAAGATTGCATCCCGATACTTCAAATCCGCTTTAAATTTTCCTTCCGATATAATATTTCCCATAAATTTAATTGCCCGTTTTCTATATTGGATTTTATCCGGATTAAACTTAATATTATTTGCCCGCGCTCGTTCAATTACTTTATTCATGATGCGATCATGTTCTTCTTCCGTTTCCCCGCAAATACCTATGTCATCAAAATAGATTATAACTCCCTCAATGTCTCCAAACATTCTAATCATTTCACGCTGAAACAATTCCGGAACAAAATTAAGTCCGAATGGCACGCGATTGAATTTAAACCTCCCAAACGGAGTCATAAACGTTGTTAAATTAGAACTTGCTTCGTCTAATTCCATTTGCCAATAACCACTTTTCAAATCAAGAACCGAAAAAATTCTTTTATTTGCCAAACCCGACATTAAGTCATCAACCGTCGGAATCAAAAAATGTTCCCGCCTAATACATTCATTGAGTGGCTTAGGATCTAAACAAATTCGAAGTTCATTTGAGTTAGGCTTTTCAACTATCTGTACATTGTTGACCCAGTCAGTGGGGTAATCCACGTGTGCGATGATTCCATCCTGTACCATTTTATCAAGTTGCGACTTCAATCTATCTAACAATGACATTGGTATCCGTTTCTTATAGTGCAGGACTGGTTTGGAGTTTTCTTTCATATTTATTACGAATTTTCCCGGAAATTTACCCAACCCCTCAAAAACATCACGATTATTTTGCAAAAACTCCTCCCTTGTTTGTGACAAGCACACGACCGACCCTACATCAGTTCGCCTTACCAATCCGAATCTTTCACATGACTCGAGTCCTAGAATCGGTTCGCACACGTCATCGACAACAATAAAGTGAGACGACTGTTCCGTTTTGACTGTTCATCCAAACATTTTAATTTAACTGTTCCGAAAACACTTACTTTATTTCCATTATAATCATAAACCGAATAATTTTCATTTTTATACCTTTCATGAGCATGAAATGGTATTATAACTTTGGTCCGATGTTTGTAAGTACCAGAACAAAAAGAGATAGACCCATTAAAATGCATATTTATATGATCAGAACGTCGAGCTGAGTTGATTTATCCATGTCCGTCTGTCCGTCTGTTTGTATGCAATCTTGTCTCTCAGTTTTCGAGATATCCGGATCAAATTTGGTAGGTGGGTGTATTTTTATAATGTATTAATCATTTGTCGGAACCGGAAGAATCGGACCACTATAACATATAGCTCCCATACAACTGATTGTTCAGATATGAGATTTTTCGTTATAACTTCACCATTTATGCAGCTACGAACATGAAATTTCGCAGAACTTGCACCCAATATCAACAGAATGCTTACAGTGAAAATTAAAAAGATCGGATAACAATAACCTATAGCTCCCATACAACTGATTGTTCAGATATGAGATTTTTCGTTATAATTCATCCATTTATGTAGCTAGGACCATGAAATTTCGCGCTGTTTTCACTCATTATCAGCAGAAGACTTACAGTGAAAATAAC
>NW_016159718.1:35799-51245 GCF_001687245.7 Rhagoletis zephyria
CCCATACAACTGATTGTTCAGATATGAGGTCTTTTATCATAACTCCTCCATTTATGCAGCTAGGAACATGAAATTTCGCACCATTTTAACTCATTATTAACAGAATACTTACAGTGAAAATAACAAGGATCGGGTGACTACAACATATATCTTCCATACATCTGATTGTTCAGATATGAGGTCTTTTATCATATCTCCTCCATTTATGCAGCTAGGAACATGAAATTTCGCACCATTTTCACTCATTATTAACAGAATACTTACAGTGAAAATAACAAGGATCGGGTGACTACAACATATATCTTCCATACATCTGATTGTTCAGATACCAGTTTTTGCGGTAAAACTCCTTTATTTGAACAGCTAAAACCGATAAATTTCGTAAGATATTTTATAAATAATAATACAAAGTCTACTGAGAAAATCGTCAAAATCTATGCTGTATAAGCTTTATCTCCTATAGCACTGATTGTTCAGATACCAGTTTTTGCGATATATCTCCTTTATGTAGGAAACTAAACCCAATAAATTGTGTTACCGGTTTACATACCGATCACATAGCAGTGAAAATCACTTAGATTGGTGCCATATAAAGTATATCTTCCATACCTCTGATTGTTTAGATGCGATTTTTTATATAAGTATGTAACTCCTCTATCGATGTATGCAGATGTATTCAAAATCAGTAATCTGTCAAACTAAAATTTGCAGATGTTCATGAAAGGTATGAAGCCTTCGGCATAGCCGAAGACAGCGCTGCTCTTACTTGTTGTTTTCTAATCTTATTCCAAAATTTGCAGAATGCAGTCCACATCCGATCCTGTATCAAGCTTAAACCTAACCAATTTATTCGCTATTCGGTATTCCTTGTACCATCGCTTCCTCTCATTTCCAACATAGTTTGAATTTATTCTATAAATACAATCTACCATAATAAACCTGTTCGCACTTTCATCAATGTTTTGTACAAAATTACCTGTGCCTTCCCAGTTGAGGGAGTGTTGCTATTGTTTTACATAGTTATAGCTGCTGTCCGGTTTCGTTCCTTTGTTGCCCGCTTGCTTTCCTTTTGATTTGCACCAACGTTGGAAATGACCTTTGCGTCCACATGATCGGCAATTGATATCTCTAGCTTTGCATGTTTCCAAATGCCTTGCTGCGAAATCGCCACCACAGTTATAGCAACGACGTGTTACTGCGTTGACTGTTTTCTTTGGCTCCTGTTCAGCCACACTCTTAACACTTGTTTGACTAGTTGTATTCAACAACGCCTTATGTGCATTTGCAGCCTCATACATCTTGCACGTTTCAATGACTTTCTGCAATGACTCATCCTTTCCTTCCAATAACTTCAATTGTAACTTCTTGTCATGCACACCAATGACAATTCGTTCCTTCAACATACGATCATTGTATGATTGTCCATCCAATTTGTATTCACAAAACTCAATTTGTTTGCGAAGCTCTGTTTCAAACTCTACAAAAGGCTGCTTTTCTTTTTGTACAATATTGTGAAATTTGAACGATTCCATTAGTATGTTCTTCTTTAGTATACAATATCCATCAAACGCTTTCAAAACATCATCCAGGGTTCGCGGATTATTATTAGCATTTGGTGACACAGCCTTAGCATTTTGATTTCCCAGAATCCCATCAGTTGTCCCATCGTTCGGGAACAATGTGTTGTATATCTCCATAGCTTGGGAGCCGAGTAACCACAAAAATGTTGCTATTTTTTCTGGTTCCGTTTTAACATTTTTCCCCGTTGCCATCATGTACATTAAAAATGTACGTTTCTACGTTGGCCACCCCTTCGCCAAATCTGCGCAATCCAATTCCGTTGGCAGTCGCTCGTTCGACATGAGCTTGAGTTAAATGTTCGAATTTTCAAACAATAATCCAAAATATTTACGACAAATATTTTTATGATGCTAAATTGGTGATTATATCGACTCTCCACCGCGTGATGTCTTCAAAATCCGACGAATTACAAAATGGCGTTCAATTTCCCAACAGGAAGCCTTTGTTCGATGCCGCATACAATTCGATTTTCGTTAATCCACAAAAATTCGCGATTGTCTTGGTAATCCACTTTCCAAAATATTTTCCAGTCGTTGTTTAATAATTTTCCTCCTGACACCATGTAGCGTTTGTGTATTTAGGGGTTAGTTAAAAGACTTTAATTACACGTGAAAATGCAGCTGTGTACTTTTTATTTTTCTCCAGATAGTGATGTGCGATACAATCTCATAGCAATATATTTTCTGGGTGCTTTCACACAGAACATTTATGGGTGCGTTCATACAATATATTGTTGGGTACATTCATACAATACATTTATGGCCGCATTCATACAATATGTTGATGGGTGCATTCATACAAAACATTGATGGTGCGTTCATACTATGCACCTAATATTCAATACTGCCCAGGCAGTGACATTGACTAACAATATTATTACACTCACCGCGGTCGGTGCCATAAGCTAGGGAAGCCCAAATCAGCACATATGTGCCGCGGGCGACTGCGCGTGCAAAGCTTTGCACAGCGGTGCTGGGCAAGCGCGGAAGCCAAAAGTTATCGGAAGGGGAAAACGAAGTCAACAGAATAGTGAGATTGTATGTGTGACAGTGATGGAAAATGAGTGTGCATTGTGCCATTTTCGGCCCTTTCGGAAGCAGCCGGCACCTTCAGCACAATCGATTGATTTTCGGCACTATTTTTGCGTAACTCAATACAATTAATAAATATTTCTTTCGGATCCGCAATTAAAAATATTTTTTTTACATTTAATCGTATGTGCTTAAACTGATAAATGATATAAACATAGAAACGCAAGCAGAAGAATCTCGCTTCCACATTCTGCATATGCGCTTAACATTTTTGTTTAAACAAATTTGTCGAAATTTCATCTCTAAAGCAAATATTAAATATCATTTAATATATACTTTAGATTTACATAATAATTTTTAGTGGTGGGCGAGTCCGAGATGTTTAAATGATCGAGATAGTACATTCAATTCGCGTAGATTTTTGAGAACTTTTTTCGTTGAAGGTGTTGCACTTTTTTTCCATACTGAAATTTGTGTACATCATTTATCATTGTCTAAGAAAAACTATAAAATAAAGCTTAATTTAAAATATTGGAATAAAAAACAACAACGCTACACGCGCATTCATCCATATAACATAAAATGCGAACGTTCGTTATATGGAAGAAAGTGCGCAACACCGCAAACAGAAAAATTCAAAAAATCAATGGTATTTTCTAGATACTTCAAACTTGCACCTTATTATACTAGATTGAATGGGCTACAAAATTGTTAACCCAAAACATGTCTACAAATTCTGAACAAAAACTGTGAAAATTTGATGAAACTTTGTTGATTTTTTTCATTCTTCCAAGTTTCGATTTATTTACAAGGTTTTTGTTTGATAATGAGCTACAATTTTATAAAAAAAAATAATTAAAATTATTAAAAAAAAAAAATAAATTCCGGGTGACCGTGTAATTTTGTCAAAGATGGAGACAATGATGATAAAACATTAGAACATAAAATGAGATCACTATCGATAAAATGGAAATCCTCAAGGGAAATTTATAATTTCAACGCATGGAATTTACATACATTTTTTTACTTTCAACCCCCGAATTGCTCAATTACTTATATTTCTGCAGGATCGCCATTAGGTAAATTGCATTTCCAAAGATTTTTTCAAAATAAATAGCGATGAGGGATATTTTACCCGCCGGTGATAAGAAATCGCAATCACCATAACGCACATCACTAATATTACTGTTCACAATCACGTTTACATTCAAAATTACAATTCATAATTTCGTTTTGTAGCAAATATGAAATATAGGTACGGTGACCATATTTATGAGAGCCGTATACGGGACAAAAAATAATTTTTCAAATTTTTTCCACAACAGCTTAAAGCCTTCTTCAATGATCCTGGATGAATTAGCCCTGAAACAGTATCATTTTAGTAATACCACAAATTTTTAGGATAATTTTCTCGAGAGTTTTACCGCGTAAAATTTCAGAAAAAAAATCGTTAAATTTAAGTCGCTAAGGCGTACCATTAATTTTTAGCAATTTGTTTTTTTGTTGACGATGCTACGCATTTTTTCATACGAAGTAAGTATGTTCGACGATTTTTTGAAAGAGAAGCAAATGAGCAGCACTTTACACTCATACTTTATTATACTCAATTTTAATGTGTTACAAAACTGCAAACCAAATTTTTTTCTGAAGATTCTAGTAAAAAATTAAAATTTTGGTGAAACATTGCAGAATTAATTTTTATAGTTTTTTACACAAAGGTGGAGATTTGGTATTAAATATATGATTTTTGATAGGAAAAGATATTTACTTTCATAAAATAAATAATAATAATTAAATAAACTAAGGCAAACTAGCCAAAACTTTCTAAAATGTGAAGTCCTAATTTCTATTTTGGCCAACGTATGTATTCCTTTATTCGAATCAGAGGCATTCAAATTGGAAAATAATAACTGTTTATTGAAAAAATTACTATCATATACTAACATTATTTGAAACTCGTTCATAGGCATGCCATTTTAATGACCTGTTAAGGCGTCGAAGTACCGAATACGGGACAAATACAGGACATTAAAAGAAATACAGAACATTTGCCGTTCCGTTTAAAATAAATAAATTACCAGGACAATGGGTCATAAAAGAGGACTTTCCCGTATAATATAGGATGGATGGTCACCGTAAATATAGTTATATTCATTTACTTAAATGTAAACGGATTAAGAATCAAAGTGCTAGAAGAGATTTGAGCGTTTGGTACAAAAAGTATTTGTGATGTTGAAATCGTACTTAAAATCGGCAAATTGTACTTTTTTACTCTTAAAATTAAGTGTACTGAAAAAAGTACAATTGTACTTAAAATATCAACACTGTTTCACTGGCGTGACAAAGTACTTGCTGCAGCGACGCCAGATTTGAGCGTACCCAATTTTTTACCAATAATAACTCATGCGAGGGATTTGGGTATTGGGCATTTTACAAGCCTATTAGGACGTATACATATCTGTGTTCGTATAGAATAGTAGCTTATGTCGGAAGACTGGCTTTAATATAATGAACCATTCGCAGCATACGATTGCGAAAGACTCCCTGGCGCCGAGTCATTGAAGAACTCTTGGAAAATAAACGTAAAAGAGGCAGTTGTGATGCTAGCAAGTCAATATTCGTATAAAGTCTCATAAAAAAATTCCTTGTGGTTTAAAGAATATAGGAAATGGTCGCCAATTAGAACTTTTGCTTTAAAAGAAAAGTATACATAGCGCATTTACTCAATACTTGGTCTGGCATCACAGTTTGAGGATTGATGTGCTCAGCTCACTGTTGCCAAGGTCGTGCATTTTGCACGCTAGTGCTTTTGGGAAACCAAAAAGCCAAAATAATTGGAATTCAATGCTTGATGCGGTATTTAGTGATGCTTTTTTAATTTAAGCACACCGAATGCATAGGTACATATTTATGTATGTATACACTATACACTAATATTCTACATTGAGATGGAATTCATTTACTGAATAAAATGTGAGGAATAGGTAAATTAATATGTTTTGCGTTGTTATAAATGTATTGAAATTAATTTATTAATAAAAACTTGAGGAAATGGATATGTATATACACTTTTTACTGAATAAAAAAATTATTAAACATGATAGTAAAAACTTGGCGCTTTTGTTTTGGAAAAATTGGCTTTTTCTGGTGGCCTGATGCCACACTGGCTCAGTTGTCGCAAAAGTACACATACATACACGCATTTTTACTTGAAAATAAGTGTGTTGTGGTTAATACCCTGCAGGGAAACCGCGGACTAGTGAATAAAATTTCTAGTTCCGTACTAGGTCTTTATCGCCAAAAAGGAACTAGTCCGATAGGAACTAGATCCCCACCAGTCCAAAATCGGCGAAAAGTGGTACTTTTAAGAAACCAATTTTTTTCAGTTTTTTTCATTAGAAATCCATATCTAAAGTGACGAATTTAGAAATGGTTCGGAACTATAGAAAAAGGGATGCAGAACGAACTAGATCCTATTTGTCGAATTTAGAACTATTTCCGAACTATCGAATAAGGGATGCAGCGGGGGCTTGTTTGCTTTACATAGATATGTTTTCGGCGGCTTTTTCGTTCAAATACGCTTCTATTCTGTGCTTCGCAGAGGCTTTTTCATAGCTTGGTAATACAAAACTAAAATTTGTGTTAACATTTCAACGTCTTGGGACCGTCTGGCATCTAAGAAATAACAGCGAGCACCTCAGCAAACTCAGCTACAGCTAAAGGTATGTAAACGTACATTTCTTACAATCAATCATTCAAACAAATTTCTTTTCAAATTGAAAACACATTTCTTCCAAAATAACTTAACATCGCACACACGGAAGAACCAAAAAGACAAACAAATCATGATACTTTTTTCTTTCGTCCGTCGATTTCAGAACTGGTTCGGAACTATAGAATTTAGGACTAGTTCGGAACTATCGAAAAAGGGATGCAGCGGGGGGCAATTGACACTTCCTAGGACATCGCCATGTTAAATTCGCCAGTTGCTTGCATGCAAAAGAGATTTATCGCGAACCAGTACTGGGTCTAAATGTACTAGAAGCGCACCAGTTCAGAACTAGAGATTTTCCCACAGGGTATGTATACGATGGCATCTCCGTACAGCTTATTTCACCTCGCCTAGCACGCTCGCGTGCTCGCAGTTTGCCCGCGACGTCGACTGCGTGCACCTTTGCTGTGCATCCCTACCATAAGCTATCAAATCCATTTTGTTGTTCGATTCCATGCGTTCAATGCGTTTCATATTTTGTGGCAGATGAACGCAAATTCTCTACATACATATATTGCATGCCAAGTTCGATATTAACATCGCCTTGAATAGATTCTTATTTGACTTGTGAACTTGGCAGTCAAATTTTTCACATTCCATTTCATCTTTATTTCGCTGCGTGCTAATTTTGACACTAAAGCTGAAGCTCCATAGCAGGTTTTTCAGACGTTGCGGCTTTGGAAGTCGTTCAGGGCTCGAATCGTCACATAAGATATCGTATTACTCGTCACGTAAAAACACATTTTTCGAACGTACTCTCTATCCCATTTAGTTTATACGACTGACGTATCACGTAATTTTCTTTCGTATGGTTTCCGATCCGTGAACGGATATTACGATTCGAGCCTAGGCTTTACAGGCTTTTCCGGCGAGCAACTTCACAACAAACTTTGGGCACTTGACGTTTTTTCAAACCTTTGACATTTCGCAGTAAATGGGAAGGATGGTGTGGGAATGAGTTTTCCGACAAATGAGATATCGACTTATAAATACTAGTTCGATAAAAGTGATACTTCTTTTACCATTTAATTTTAATTTATTCAGAACTTTTGTTCTCCTTTTTCATATTAATGTTCCAAAAATCAATAATTTTTCCTTGCATTTGATTGCCTTGATTTCCTTAAAATATTGTTAGTGTTATCGATTACACCATTGCAATAATCATATTCACAAGTACTGAGTAACTGTCAGACGACGCCTGAAATGCCTGTAAAGCCTGAAACAAGTTCGAAATTGGGCATTTTTCTGGCTTTTCAGAGTTTGGTTATGGAATGAAATCATCTTTCAGGCTTGAGCGCCTCAAGCCGCAATGCCTGAAAAACCTGCTATGGAGCTTCAGCTTTACACTTTTCTAAGGAAAAGTAAAAAAAAAATCTAGTTTTATCAACAGATCTTTGACAAACAATATTCGATAGTTACGTAGTTCTTACCTCATTAAGGTCAGACCTATGTACAGATTTTTAAATATTTGAGCATCGATTTTTTTTTTTTTAGCAAGACGTTGAACATTTCTGCTGTAAATCCCTGTTGAAGGATTCAATGAATATCCCAAAAATATTTGCCGAAAAGTAAACAAAATGGTTCTTGAAAATTTCTCTGAAAATAAATTTTCCAAACAGCTTCATTTGAAATGATCGAAATGAATATAATATCAAATGCAAATCGCGAAAAAGTGGTTTAAACTGTGCACACTTCTTCTTTCATGTCTAGTTGTTTTTCTAAGATTGGTCCACAAAATCATAATACAGAAAAGAACACATGATCAAGTAGAAGTGGAATCTTGCACAACTGCCCATTTTTATCTCGGTTTGATAGCTTGAGAAATAATANAATTGTCATCGCGGTGAGTTTTGTCAGTGTGGCGGAATAGGGCTGTTAAAGCAGCGATGCGCAGAAACAGCTTTTACTCTGCACGCGCCTATGCCAAATGTATTGGAAGCTTAAAAGAGCTTTGCCCGCGGGCAAGGCAGTGCCAGTGCCCATCAGTGGATTAAAGACACTTATATCAAACTTGATAAATCTGATTTTTAACCAGATTTGTTACACAAATACTCTTATGTGCGGCAAAAAAATATTGGCTTAAATTTGTTATTTTGTTTGCCAAATATACTTTCGCATTCGCAAAAGCTCCGCATTGATTATTGCGAATGCGAAAGCGAATGCGAATGTAAAAATTAATGCGGAAGCTCCGCGGTTGCGAATGGGAATGCGAATATTCGCAACAACCCTGGTATGTATATACATATGTGTATTTTTAACCAAAATAAAATCGTAAACTACTAGATACTGTTTAACTTATTTACCGTATTCACTTTTGACGAATTCAATGGTACAACAGATGAATCTGCAGAATTACTTTTCGAAGACGTTAACGCGGAATTACAGATTTATTTCAAAACATCAGAAAACAAAAGTTGTGACGATGTTTTAAAATTTTGAAAGAATTTTTTCTGTGTCAGGCAAATTTTTAGAAGAAAGGCGTACACGATTGCTTGGCGAAAACCTCGACAAAATATTATTTTTAAACAAAAATATGAGCTAATGTTATTTTAAAATTATATTCAATGAAAATGGAATTAAAAAATAATAATTAATAGTGCGTTCATGCCAGGCAAGGCGTTTGGCCAAGCTTTTGTAACAATGCTCGTGCGATAAAGCCTATTTATATGAAATGCTATTTAAATAAATAAAGTCTCAATTCGAAAAACAAAATTCCGTGAAGAAGCGTGCGTGAGCGTGCGTGAACGTAGGCGAAAATCACTCACGTGCCCATCTCTAGTACTCATAAATCATACTTATTTCCTTCAGCTCTTTGCACATCAAGCCAAGGAGAGTTGAAGATTGCGCGCGTCAGGCATGTTGTTAAGTATGAGTATGATAGATACCTCTTGCTTAAGGGTGGATATGACGATCGAGGGATATCCTCAGATTGATCGTACTCGCTGCGCTTCTCTGGTAAGTATATAGATTTTTAAATAGTTGGAAACCCTCTTCAAAATTATTACTTCTGGTTAAGAGTGCATTTAAATGCGTTTCAATCGTTGCATTCGTTGCAATATTTTACTCAAGATATAAATATTTAAGTCACTAAAATATTAGATAGGTGGCAACCCTAAAAGTTTTTGTTTTTACCTCAACCAGTGAAGCTGTCCATCAAAGTGGTGCTTCAGTTATTCAATTTGATGGAGTATAATGGAATATATGACGCTTTATTGACCGGTTATAGTGCACCGAGAAAAAAATTACTTCTAATAACTACAAGATTGTCTCTATGATTTGTTTCTAGACGACGGAGTGCGTGCAGGGAAAAAAGCGAAGAGATTTTCATAGACAATTTCTTATTGATTTTATTTAGAGATTCTTATTAATTTTATGGAAGAGTATCTTCTTAATTTAAGAAGAAAACTTATTGTACCAATTATTTCGTGTTTTTTTTCCAGGATTTGCCAACATTCGCTCTCAAAGAGAAAAATATCAAAAAAAACAAAAACAACAAATAAACACTACTATAATAAAATTGTAGTTTAAAAAACTAAAACCTCCCTATTATAATTGCCATTCGTACTGTCATCAGGTATGTAACTTGAGAATAGAAATCGCTGCATCTTTTAGGCGCATCAATATTACATAGTTACATCCCGAGCTAATAAAAGGAAGGTAATAATAATAATTAGGGTAATTGCTTTTGCCAATTCACAAGAAAAATGGAAACCAGTGTTACCGACCACTTAAAAAGTATCTTTAAGTTAGGGCTGCCATAATCCTGAACCCATCGACCAGGACACTTATTCCTTGATATTATAAGCAACAGTGGTATTTATTAAATTGAGCAAATGGCCTGGCACTCTGGAAAAAGACCAGATGAGCTCAAGCATCGAATGTTGACAACAGCAAGATTCCCGATATAAGCTACTATTCCATACGAACACGGATATGTTTATATTTTTAGCATTACAAATTGGATTCAATAAGCATTTTAAGTCTCAATAAAACATATTTGATCTGAACCTTAAATTCCTCAAAGAGGTATGATTTTTACGAACTAAAAACAGCATAAAAGAACTTCTTCCAAAGACCTTCAGAAGTACGTCCTACAAAAGCCCTTCTGGAAGCTCTTCTTTGAGTAGCGAAAGCAGAAGCCCTTCAGTTTGTGCCACTCCGTACAAAAAACGAAGGAGTAAGGAATGACTTTCAGAAAGGCCTTTCGGAAGAGATTTTAACTCCTGAAATCATCTACTGCGTAGTATGAACTGGCACTTTTTTGGCACTTTCCTGAAGATACAAAACTATATTTTAACCAAATAAACTAAAAAGAAAGAAAGTAAACTCACCAGATATTGCTCAGCATGTTAGAAAAACTGTTTCATTATCGATTTTCGACTACTAATGACAAAAAGCTTAACCTTTTCTTTCAAAACAAAAATCTTCTAAATTAGATTAAAAAACAGGACATTTTAAGTGTGGACCAGGACACCAGGACAATTTGTCTAAATCAGGCCAAATCCTGGAAAACCAGGACGTCTGGCAGCCCTACTTTAAGTACATTTGATCAAGTAGTAGATTTGTTAGGCGTTCACGGGGCATTATTATATACAGTTTAATGTAGTAAACGCTGAGATGCGTAAAGGTAAAGCACAAAAAATATTATTTCCAATATAATAAAAATAATATTCGCATTTTTTTGTACTTTTGAAATAATTTTTCCTCAATATTTCATATGATTTTTGTGCTCAACTCTCTGGTAGTAGGTACTATTTTAGCTCCTATTTATTTCAAAACTTATTTTGTATATCAATGCCACCCTGTTTGTCGCTGTAGTCACTGTTTCCGCACTTCGCACTTTGGTACCAAAAGCGGTGCATTTTGCATCGAGGTTACTTTGGCACTGTTTTCCATAAAATGTTTTTTTTTTAATGCAATTAATAAAGTTTAGTTTAACTTATTTAGTTTAATTTATTTCATGAAAAATACAACTTTAACTAAATCAAAGAACCTTAATCAACTTAAGTAGATTATTTGATGGTGCTTTTAAGTCGAAAATGGTACTGTTTTGGTAAAAGTTTGGTATTAATAAATTGTTTAATGCGGAAACCGTGGCTAAAGTAAGTTTGATTTTGCCGAACATAAAAGCATTTGAGGCATTCCAAAGTGACGCGTGAGACATTTCAACTAGTCTTCGCTCAAATTTTATGTAATTTGTTCTTTGCTATTAGTTTAACTATTAAGTTTTCTACTTTATTAGTTTCGTATTAAAATCGTTTATGACTTCAAGTGCTAACATTTTGAAACTTGTTAAATTATTAAAGAAAAATTACTTTGTTTGAGCAAGCGCGAATGAAAACGACCCGCTGTCACTTTGGAATGCCCCAAAGGCTTTTATATAGACTGTTCCAGTACTCCAGGATTTAGTTACATAGAAATAGCACTGAAGTTCTTATAAATGTGTACGTAATTCAACGACTTATGATTAATTCCTCGAGTACTGGAACAGACTACTAGTTGGCGGCGTGAGTTAAAAATTTTCGAAATTTATTCATAGAATACAATTACGCGTGCGAACTTGATATCGGTGCTGTAAATTAAATGATTACATAAAAAGTGAATTAGACATAATAAAATAAAAAGGGAACTATTTTAGTGCTTGCGTTTGTGAAATTAAAAACGCTCATAAAAACATGGGCGACGCCTTTGCAAACTATGTGAATGATGAATTCTCCGAGGACCCATTGAATGTATTTCCTTTGTTTTCATCTTAGGAGTTGAATGAGGAGGTATGCTCACTCCCCTTCGAGCACGGAGTCGATTCATTTGCCGTTTTAAAAATTATGGATTTAGATGACATACAAACACTATTTGATAGACTACCAGAACATTTTTTCCGGGCAAGGCTGAAGTTTAAAGCAGGACTAATACAATGGCGGAAAGATCTGGTCAGTCGAATGTGAAATCGAACACGTTCCGGACACATCAAAGTAAATCAGCAGCCTTTCTCTTTCGTGGTGTAATTTACATCGCACTTTTAAAATTATCATAAATTAATAATTTATTTTTGAGCTATAGGCCGTATGTTAAATAAAACATTAAATGTTTTTCTGTTTTATTTACTTTTTAGTTTTATTTTGGTCGATATTTCGAGTTCAGTCTGAAGGCATCTTCAGGACTAAAAAAGGAAAACAATATTTTTACATCATCACAATATAAACCAACAAAAACATACATATGCACAAGTGCATTAAAACGACTTACACTATTAGCTTTGTCCGGTCGACTAATCATATGTTAAAATGTATAATAACAGACAAGCACGAAGGAGATATTAAACATAAACAGGAAAACTAATAATTAAAATACAGTAATTGTAAACAAAATTTTTTTTTATACAAGCAACAATACATGAAGTGCTGAACAGTAAGACTAAGAAATGTTTGTATGTCATCTCAGCAGAGCAATATTGTTGTCCGAAGAAATCTTGGCAACGGACGGACGATGAGTTAAACATGAACACACGATCACACGACACCTACACTGTAGGTTTGGTGTTGTGCGTTAGAACTAAATTGCGATAAACGTGACCGCAATTGTCGGTGTCCGTTTTATAGTTCATCCTTTTGTGATTAGGGGTGTTCATAATATGTATCATCTCTAAAACATAGCGTTTATTATAGATTTTCTCTTCTAGCAAGATTGCTACTTTAACAAAGTCGGGATAATGTCCCGTATCCAGGCAATGAGATGACAAGGCTGTCTTATTGTCCGCCGAATTATTCCTCAACGTAATGCTTGATTTGAGAGCGGAAANGGCAATGAGATGACAAGGCTGTCTTATTGTCCGCCGAATTATTCCTCAACTTAATGTTTGATTTGTGAGCGGAAATCCTTGTCTTTAATTTCGATTTTGTTGTCCCCACATATACCATATCGCATACGTGGGACGCGTCGCCACTGCATGGTATTCTATAAATTACATCAGACTTCTCATTTATTGGAATTTTATCTTTGGTATTTGAGTAAACTTGTTTCAGCGTATTGTCATAACCCTGCAAAAAATTGTGCGACTAATTTTTAAAGATAGTATTCCGAGATTACTCTCAATCGGGTACAATTGGGCATTAATTAGTCGCAACTAGTCTCATACGGGTACTAATGGAGATCAATTAGTCTCGACTCATCCCTTATGGGTATAATTGGAGTTCAATTAGTCCCCAACTCATCTCTAACGGGTACTATTAACGATTTAATGATATGTACGCACTTAGTCAATGAAATTTCATGTGCGGCGTTGGCACGCAGAGAGAGTATTCGCCTAACAAAACTGAGCACCCCGGTTCGAATCTCAGCTGGCGCAAATTTTTATTTTTATTTTTTAAAAGTGACTAGTCGCTTTTTATACCCATTCGCGTATAAAGGTGAACAATTAGTCTCTTCATAGGACATGCTCGAACAAAAGCGATCAGTTCATTCCATATAAAGAGATCAAAAGTGGTATTAGTCGCATGCTCCTTTGCGATTGCTCCCGGAGTCATCCCGGATTAGTCCCATTTTTTGCAGGGAAGTAAACGCTATGCGGAAATTGTCTTTGTCATATATTTTCGAGTATTTAATTCTCTCCGATAATCCTGGTACATATGTTGCCGGTTTATACATTTGGTTGTTCCCGTTACTATTTGATTTCACTTTACCCCTCTGGACACAGAAGTCCGCAGGATATCTTTGATAGTGGCAATGTTCTTCTTATGATAATTTTCGTCACTTATACTGAGGACTCTTTTTATAAAATTTTTGGCGGTATTTCGAATTATTTTCTTCTCATGTCTCGAGTTAAAATTAATGAGCCTCCCTGATGCTGTAGGTTTCTTATGCCAGTCATCTGTTAATTTGTTATTTTTCCTTATTATTAGGGTGTCCATATTTTTCTATTTCTAATGTAAATTTTATTTTCTTGTTGTAATTGTTGAATGTGTTAAGCATCTTGTCAATATTTTCTGTTCTAGCAATTGCAAAGATGTCGTCGACATATTTAGTTACTAATCGGGGTTTGCTTTCGGCGTCATTTTCAAATTTGATTAATAATTCCTCCATTACTATGTCTGCGATAACCGGTGAAGCGGGGGAATGCATAGCATTCCTGACTTTTGCTCGTAAATCTTGTCGTTATATTTGAAATAGCAATTCTCTTTAATGCAAAATTTCAATATGGTTAAGAAAAGGTCTTTGGTTAGAGTTGTATGTTCTTGTATTGGACTCCACTTGGAATCTATTATCTCTATGGCTAAATCCACGGGTATGCTTGGATAAAGCGAGACGACATCAAACGACACAAGACTTTCATCGTCGTAAATATATGTATTTCCGATATTTTTTTTAAACTCGACTGCGTCTTTCACATTAAACTTGGAGGACATTGTTACATTTTTGAGAACGCGGACAACATATTTACATAAGTTATAGGACGGAGAACTGATGGACGAACATATAGGTCTTAGTGGGATTCCTTCTTTGTGAATTTTAGGCATACCGTAAATTCTAGGGGGATTGGCCGTTTTGAAAGTTAGGTTATTCCTTTCTTTTAAATCAATCACTTTGTTTGTGTACATTTTCTCTACAATTTCGTTATTTTTAACTTGTAATTTATTCGTGGGATCCCGTTTGAAAACCCTGTATGTCGAAATGTCATTGACTATTTTCTGCTACTTTATATCGTATTCCGATTTTTCTATCATTACAGTTACGTTTCCTTTGTCCGCATTGAGAATTAAAAGTTGGTCATTTGTTTTTTAGGAACGTCTTAGTAGAATGTAGGGTATCACGAATAAATCTATCTCTAATGGTGATAGTCATTTTATTGAGGTGGTCTCCTATTAATGTCGTCAGATTATTTCTTTCTATTTCCTGATTTTCTTTATCTTTAATCGTCTGTATGCAGCTTTCCCCATCTGCAATAATTTTAAAAAGTGGAAAATCTTCCTTGGTCATTGGTAAGGCAAATGTAGGTCCCAAGGCACAAGGAATCCCACTAAGACCTATATGTTCGTCCATCAGTTCTCCGTCCTATAACCTATGTA
>NW_016159718.1:51270-57784 GCF_001687245.7 Rhagoletis zephyria
TCCACTTGGAATCTATTATCTCTATGGCTAAATCCACGGGTATGCTTGGATAAAGCGAGACGACATCAAACGACACAAGACTTTCATCGTCGTAAATATATGTATTTCCGATATTTTTTTTAAACTCGACTGCGTCTTTCACATTAAACTTGGAGGACATTGTTACATTTTTGAGAACGCGGACAACATATTTACATAAGTTATAGGACGGAGAACTGATGGACGAACATATAGGTCTTAGTGGGATTCCTTCTTTGTGAATTTTAGGCATACCGTAAATTCTAGGGGGATTGGCCGTTTTGAAAGTTAGGTTATTCCTTTCTTTTAAATCAATCACTTTGTTTGTGTACATTTTCTCTACAATTTCGTTATTTTTAACTTGTAATTTATTCGTGGGATCCCGTTTGAAAACCCTGTATGTCGAAATGTCATTGACTATTTTCTGCTACTTTATATCGTATTCCGATTTTTCTATCATTACAGTTACGTTTCCTTTGTCCGCATTGAGAATTAAAAGTTGGTCATTTGTTTTTTAGGAACGTCTTAGTAGAATGTAGGGTATCACGAATAAATCTATCTCTAATGGTGATAGTCATTTTATTGAGGTGGTCTCCTATTAATGTCGTCAGATTATTTCTTTCTATTTCCTGATTTTCTTTATCTTTAATCGTCTGTATGCAGCTTTCCCCATCTGCAATAATTTTAAAAAGTGGAAAATCTTCCTTGGTCATTGGTAAGGCAAATGTAGGTCCCAAGGCACAAGGAATCCCACTAAGACCTATATGTTCGTCCATCAGTTCTCCGTCCTATAACCTATGTAGATATATTGTCCGCGTTCTCAC
Organism: Rhagoletis zephyria; assembly: GCF_001687245.7. Taxonomy (NCBI): domain Eukaryota; kingdom Metazoa; phylum Arthropoda; class Insecta; order Diptera; family Tephritidae; genus Rhagoletis; species Rhagoletis zephyria. Next base: position 52,113 of record NW_016159718.1, read on the forward strand.
AAATGTAACAATGTCCTCCAAGTTTAATGTGAAAGACGCAGTCGAGTTTAAAGAAAAGATCGGAAAAACATATATTTACGACGATGAAAGTCTTGTGTCGTTTGATGTCGTCTCGCTTTTTCCAAGCATACCCGTGGATTTAGCCATAGAGATAATAGATTCCAAGTGGAATTCAATACAAGAACATAAAACTCTAACCAAAGGCCTTTTCTTAACCATATTGAAATTTTGCATTAAAGAGAATCGCTATTTCAAATATAACGTCAAGATTTACGAACAAAAGTCAGGAATGCATATGGGTAGTAATGGAGGAATAATTAATCAAATTTGAAAATGACGCCAAAAGCAAACCCCGATTACTAACTAAATATGTCGACGACATCTTTGCAGTTGCTAAAGCCCTGTATGCAGCTCTCAAGAAAACGGTCAAGAAAAAATTGCCATTATTTCGCGTGTGTGTCCAAGGAATTTTGACATTTTTGATACCTCACAGCCTGTTGCCTCACTCTTTCCTCAAGAAATAATGGAACGGGCATATATTTCTGTTGCAAACCTGGGCTGCCTTGTGCTCTTTTTTCACAAAAAAACTTTAGAAAACCGTAGTAGAAAGCGTAGTAAATTTCTTAAGAACTGCGTACTGCCTTAAGGAAATTTGACTCAAGAAAATTTCTTAGCCATTTCTTGTACGTCATTTTGTGCGGAGTTTTTGCTTTTCTTGAGAGCTGCATACAGGCTTTAAAACAGAAAATATTGACAAGATGCTTAACACACTAAGCAAGAAAATAAAATTTACATTAGAAATAGAAAAGGATGGACAATTAGCCTACCTGGACACCCCAATAATAAGGAAAAATAACAAATTAACAGTTGATTGGTATAAGAAACCTACAGCATCAGGGAGGCTCATTAATTTTAACTCGAGACATGAGAAGAAAATAGTTCGAAATACCGCCAAAAATTTTATAACAAGAGTCCTCACGACAAGTGACGAAAATTATCATAAGAAGAACATTGCCACTATCAAAGATATCCTTCGGAATAATGAATTTCCACATTGCTTAATTAATAAGCTTACCCGCGACTTCTATGTCCAGACCGGTAAGGAGAAATCAAATAGTGACGGGAACAACCAAATGTATAAACCGGCAACATATGTACCAGGATTATCTGATAGAATTAAATACTCAAAAAGATATGACAGGGACAATTTCCGCATAGCGTTTACTTATGACAATACGCTGAAACAAGTTTACTCAAATACCAAAGATAAAATTCCAATAAATGAGAAGTCTTATGTAATTTATAGAATACCATGCAGTGGCGACGCGTCCCACGTATGCGATATGGTATATGTGGGGACAACAAAATCGAAATTAAAGACAAGGATTTCCGCTCACAAATCAAACATTAAGTTGAGCAATAATTCGGTGGACAATAAGACAGCCTTGTCATCTCACTGCCAGGATACGGGACATTATCCCGACTTTGATAAAGTAGCAATCTTGCAAGAAGAGAAAATCTATAATAAACGCTATGTTTAAGAGATGCTACATATTATGAACACCCCTAATCAAAAAAGGATGAACTGTAAAACGGGCACCGACAATTGCTCTCACGTTTATCGCAATTTAGTTCTAACGCACAACAACAAACCTACAGTGTAGGTGTCGTGTGATCGTGTGCTCATGTTTAACTCATCGTCCGTCCGCAGCCAAGATTTCTTCGGACAACAAAATTGCTCTGCTGAGATGACATACAAACATTTCTTAGTCTTACTGTTCAGCACTTCATGTATTGTTGTCTGTATAAAAAAATTTTTGTTTACAATTACTGTATTTTAATTATTAGTTTTCCTGTTTATGTTTAATATATTCTTCGAGCTTGTTTGTTATTATACATTTTAACATATGATTAGTCGACCGGACAAAGCTAATAGTGTAAGTCGTTTTAATGCACTTGCTCATATGTATGTTTTTGTTGGTTTATATTGTGATGATGTAAAAATATTGTTTTCCTTTTTTAGTCCTGAAGATGCCTTCAGACTGAAGGCGAAATATCGACCAAAATAAAACTAAAAAGTAAATAAAACAGAAAAACATTTAATGTTTTATTTAACATACGGCCTATAGCTCAAAAAAAAATTATTAAATTATACTAAACGGCCCATAACCAACACAATCATTATCATAAATTAATAGGCTGGTGATTTGCATTGTTGCACTTTCTTCTTAATCACCTCGAAGAAATTAAATGTAATTCCATATTTTTAACCGACTTCCAAAAAAGGGGGAGGTTATCGGTTCGTCGGAATATTTTTTTTTTTCATGTATGTTACCGCACAGTGTTGGCAAAATATTAATCTGATTAACGATTAAAAATTAACGATTAAAATGTTAATCGCAATTGACGATTCAAATTAATTAATCCTAATCAACTGTACGATTAATGATTACAATGATGGCTGCGATTACGATAAATTAATTTTAATCATTAATCGGCAATCCAATTAAAAGGAAAATCTGATTAAGTTGTCTAGTTGGTCCGAATTTGAAACCAAACACCAGTTATAGTAATTATTTTGTGTTTTACGCTTATAAAAGGCACAAAATATAAAAAATATAATTATATATAATAATTATTATTATTAGTAATACATAAACTGGGAACTTTTACAACCCAGCGCACATGTGCAGAGGGATATAGATTAGTTTGTAAAACGTCTGTTGCTATAGATCTTAATGAAAATGCACACCAAATTGCTTAGATTGATGAGGAAACCTGACTTAGCCATACTCAATTAATCATGATTTAATGTAATCCGATTGAATTTAATCGAATTAACTAATTGATTAAAAAATCAATCGATAAATGCCAAAACTGTTACCGCATAACTTTGGACCACGTCAACCGATTTCGATAATGCTTTTTGCATCGGGAAGGCAATGTCTCAGAGGCGGTCCCATACTGATCTGGTTTAGATCCTATCTTTGGATCATGAACTATATATATATATATATTTTTTTTTTTTTATATAAGAATTGAAGTCGGTTTTGTTGTTTGCTTAAAAATTACTGTAATTCGTGCTGCAAATTCTGGAACCGTTTAGCTATACCCCTGCTGTGTAAAGGCGTTTGTGTGTTGCGTTTCGAAGAATTTGGCATTCCAATTAAAAAATTTGTGCACATATTTGATTTGTTCTTGTAGTGGACATGTTTGTAACAATTCTTCGTAGCGTTTTGGATTGGATTGTATTTGGCACCGTTTAGTTATTTGTTCAATGGTTTTGGATTATTATTACCTTGTTTATAGCGACACATAAAGTGATTCGACTGAGTTCGGATGCATAACGGGCGCGAAGTGAAAATCGGTGGATTTTCTTTATACAGCCCGTTTTAAATTTGAATTATTGTTCGCTTCCATTTCGGTTAGGCTTTCTGCTCAATGGTCGTCCAATCATAATGCTTCGTCGGTACAATCATAACACTGTACGACAAAATCAAATTTTTTTCTGGGTATTGGACCAAACCAACTTTTTTCAAGAGATTGAGTCATAAGTAAAAAAAGCAATTTCTCCGTTTTTCGAAGTTAGCCTCCGAAATCGAGATATGGTCCTTCGAAGTTCGAAATAGGACCTTTGGTAAAAAAGTATATTTAATTATTGCATGTAAATAACTAAAAACCTACAAATATAGACGTATTCCTCTTTTTGCTCTTATTTAAATGGTATATCAATTTTTTTGTGCAAAATTATTATACAGGTGCTAGAAGGGGTAAAAGTTCAGGTCTTCGAAAAATTAAATTCCTTATGTTGCAAACAATTTTGAACTTATTTAAAAAAATTGATATCGTTGTAAAAGCGATTAAACCCACTTTCTTCCGATATGTATATTTGTATACTTCGTGTATAAAAATTTTAGAAAAAACACATTTAAATGAAAAAATACATTTTTTTATAAAAAAAAAATATTTAAACAAAAAAATTACTAACAGTTTTTTTTTAATTGGAGTCGTCGTAAAGACGATTAAATCGCCTTTCTTCTGATGTACACTGCTGGAACAAAGTATTGGCACAGCAAACTTTTCACAATATATTCTAATATTTTTCCGCCAATTTTGTATAAAAATATGGTTCATTCCAGGTAAGTTGCGAATGTGGAATTTTAGACATCCGCGGATGCGAATGCGGATGCGAATATCTAACAGCTAACATCCGCGGATGCGAATGCGAATGCGGATGTCAAGTACTTTTTAAAAACAATTAGAATCTAGCATAATGACGAGATAGTTCTTTAAACAGCGCGTACAAGCCAAATCAGATGTCAGGATTTTCTAAAGCTTTTTAAAAAGAATTCTTCATTCTCAATCCTGTGGCTGTTACAGAATTTGGGGAATCTATAACTTCATCAGCGTTTTTCGATATTAGTTTTTGTAATTAATTTTTAATACTCTCTTCTGCGACTGGTTTGAACAATTTGTGCTTATAGCGAGCTAAATAGGTGGATATCAAAAATAAACTATTATTTTCCAGGATTAAAAATTTTGAACAAAATTCTATTTTCAAGGTCGTGGCTGTCAGCCGAATCGGACCAAAATATTGTTATTTTTTAAAAAAGCACCCCCTTTTTTGTAAGCATTTGAATCTCTAATAGTTACGTAATTCTTATCTTATTAAAGGTCAGACCTATAATTTTTTAATTGAATTACAGTGCACACTTTCTTTTGTGTCCAAATAGTAGTTTTCTTTTAGATTGGTCCAAAAAAATATATTTGTGGACGGTAGCCAACCACCATAACTCCACAGCTGTTGATTCCACAGCTTTTATTTGATGACTTTTGTACCATTTCCGAGAGGATGCATGAGTGTGGCTTTTTTGCAAGCAAATATTCTATGTCAGTAAAACATAATTTAAGCTGAACTTTTAAATGTATAATAATTTGGGCACTGTTTTGTATTAGGTACGTAACAGCGCGGTAAGATGCCGCTGAATTAGCGCCTGGCGACCTTATCCACTGGTGCATTACCTCGTACCAGCACTAAAAGAATCAGGTACTAACGAAAATAAGTAGGTAGTGAATCATGTATCTATTTACTGTATCTGTTTACTGTAGAAACTGCTTTTGTATGTATGTCATTGCCAGCAAGCTAAACCAGCAACTGTCTACATTCACCATGGAAATCAAGAATGATAGAATACAAGATTGCGCCGATTGCAGCAGAATTCGTGAGAGTAATTTTAGCGTGACGTCATCGTAGAGCTGACAACTGAGAGCGGCGAGAATGAGGGCGACTAGTGATGTGCTGAATTGTCCCCAATACTCGATACCCAATACTTAAAAAAGATTTCGGTACCCTATACTTCCTTTTCGGTATCCGATACCGATTATTTACATTAAACCCTCGCCATTATATGTATTTCAGGTTTAGAAAAAACTTTCCTTACTAATTTATATGATATCGGCTAAAACACTTGAACTTATCGCCACAGAAAAATATTATTTTATCAATTTTAACCTTAGTCGGTCCAAGGTTCAATAAAAATACTTTGACGGATGATGAAGCCTTTCAGGGGAGAGATTCTGTAGCCAGTTAGCGACAAGTTTCGGATCGATATCGCACTTGTTGACTTACAAATATTTGATATCAAACGTCGACAAAACCGATACCGATTCGA
>NW_016159718.1:59048-65068 GCF_001687245.7 Rhagoletis zephyria
ATGTTTCGGTACCGAGTATCGAGAGTATTGGGTACTTAAAAGTATTGACTCAGCACATCACTACTGCTGTCTTCTCTACTATGACGTCACCAAAACAACTGATTCTGTCAAAATCACTGAGAGCCGAGTAGCGGTATCGTCATCGGCGCCACCTCTGCATTCTCTCCACCATGCATGGAAATATACCTACTACAATTCACCAAAGAAAGGCCAACATAGTTCCATGTAGAAGCTCATAGCTCACACACATAGCACAACGCTTGATTTGGTGTTTAATGCATGTCCTCGCAGGCAGAACTGCTTCCACTTTTTCGCCAAGTTTGCGTCCGTAGGAAAAGAAAAAAAACTTACNGTTTAGGAATTACATTTTTATGGTTTTCGTTGTAGACTGAACCATATTATTAGACGAAATTAGCAGAAAAATATTAGAATGAAAATTGTTGCATATCGATGGCTGAGTGGAAGATCGACCTATCTCGGCAGCCAGTTCAAAAACGCCCTATCTCAGAAAACTTTTCAAGAACGTCCTACTTGAATTTCGAGATAGGGCGTTTTTCAATCAAATTCTGAAGTAGGGCGTTCTTGAAAAGTTTTCTGAGGTAGAGCGTTGCTCAAAAATTTTCTGAGATAGGGCGTTTTCGATCTGGCTGCCGAGATAGGTCGATTTTCCACTCAGCCATCGATATATTGCGAAAAATTTGCTGTGCCAATACTTTGTTCCGGCAGTGTACATATTTGCATACTTCGTATATAAAAATTTGAGAAAAAACACAATTAAAGGAAAAAATACCTTTTTATATTAAAAAAAACTTTAAACAAATAAATTACTAAGCGATTTTTAAAAGGCTGATAGCGTTGTAAAGGCGATTAAACTCCCTTTCTTCTGAAATGCATATTTGTATACTTCGTATATAAAAATTTTAGAAAATCGTATTTAAAGGAAAACATACGTTTTTTTTATAAAAAAGAGTATTTTAGACAAAAAAAATACTAACCGATTTTTAAAAAATTGATATTGCTGTAAAGGCGATTTAACCCCTTTCTTCTGAAATGCATATTTGTATTCTTCGAATATAAAAATTTGAGAAAAANAATTCAGCAAATTTTCATCAAAATTTTCAACTTTTTAATCAGGTTTTTTACAATTTTTTTGAGTATGCAGTTTTGCAGCCCATTCAATTCTATTAAAAAATGCAAGGTCNATGCAAGGTCGGAGTTAGTCAAAAATCGCGTTGATTTTTGAGAATTTTTTTTGTTGAAGATGTTTTGCATTTTTTCCACATTAAGTATTTTCGAACAAAATTTTTTGTATGGAAGACTGCGTGAAAAGAATTACCAAAAATCAACGGTAATTCCTAGCTACTTAAAGCTTGCACTTTATTATAATAAAATTGATTGGGCTACAAATCTCCATACTCAAAAAAATTCTAAAAAATCTGATTAAAAAGTTTAAAATTTTCATGAAAATTTGCTGAATTTTCGCGAGATTTTCACAAAGTTTAGGAATTACATTTTTATGGTTTTCGTTGTAGACTGAACCATATTANCAAGGTCTGAAATTTACCACATATTCGCGTTTTTGAGTAGTTTTATTTTTTCTTGACATAATTTTCTTTATTTTAAAAGCAAAAATTGTCCAACACTATATGGTAACAAGAATGATATAATAAAAGATTCCGCATTTCCGGCGGCGATGAAATATCTCAAGTAAAAGTAAACAAAGCCAAATGGGAGGATAAAATTAACTGTAAAATCGTAAATTTTCTCAATAATAAATTTTTCGACAGCAAACCTGGTTTCATTATGTTAAATTTTAAAATATGTTATTTATAAAAAGAATTAAAAGCGAAAATTTAAAAAAAACTGCGAGTTTTGTGAAAGTATTAGTAAATTTCAGTGCATCTAAAGTTTCTGAGGCGTTGTTTACATTTAGTTGAGAATTTCAAAATCGGTAAATCCCAAGTAGCGGTTTCTGTAACGTGCCACATTTGTTCGCTACATCGTGATGTGATAAAAAGAAACGCTGGCAACACTCCGCAAGGTTGCAAAAAAATGTATGTTCGAAAAATATCTTGATATGGAAGGAACCGCTTTACACTGTCAAGGAAACAAAATGCCAAAACTCAACGCAATTTTTAGCAACTTCAACCTAGCACTTTGTTATACTAAAATAATTTTTTTTTTAGAGTCTAATTAGAATTTCTTTAATTTTTGTACAAAGTTTGATCCAAAGCCTGAGATCTACCACATTTTTTTCCAGATTCTACCACACAGAATTTTTTAAGTCCGATCACTGGTTATAATAAGGAGGCTTTAATTTTTAAACTATAATTTTATTTCTTATAAAAAATATATTAAACAAAAAAATTACTAATTAGTTTGTTACGGTCAGCCTTAACTTGCAAAACTTAATGCAGGTCGAATGCGACCCTGCGGTTACTTTCCGAACGCTTCCCTCACTACTGACAGCTGTCGTTCACTTTTGACAAGAGCAAAAGCCGTCGTTTCCGCTTTCTTTTCCTGTGCTGCAGTTTGATCGAGAAGACGTGAAAAATTTTAGCGGTTTGCATCCAATACATAAAGTGGTATATTTTCAACTCCGATAGTGTGCCAGTTTTCTTCGGGATTGAGTCGCCCCATGACCGACCGGGGACAGGATTTGGCCCAAATACGACGCCTATTTTTGACCAAGGCAGTGAATAATTTGGAAAGGGATCGTCGTGGGACACTGCGTATGGCCCCAGTACGTAAAGGCAGATGTATCTAAGTGATCAGCGACAGAGCCAGTAAAACGTGTGAGGAGTTGCAATTCCGACAGCTGGCGAAGGCGATCTATCAGGTTTTTAGTTTTAAGCTATTTTTAAATGCTGAAGGGCGCCATACGCGCGACAGTTGGCACATATCTAGATTTCTTACGTTGGCCACCAGTCGGACAGCTTTGAACGTACCAAAAGGTACCAATCTTGGCGAGAGAGTGTTGGCGAAAACCACCTAAGGGGTTTAGACAAGTTTAGAATTACCGTTTAACTAACTAGTGTAATCGCGCGATCTCACGCAATCGGCACTTTTATTTGATCCATTGAACACGAGTGTGGGTAGAAAGGTTAGGGCGAACGGTTGAGTGCCTTGGGCGTGACTCAGTCCTCCCATGCAAGACGTCTTGTTAGGGTGGTGGATACANCCGTGCAAGACGTCTTGTTAGGGTGGTGGATACGCATTTTAGCCGGTCATACAGACTATCACCAGGACCCCTAGCACATTCTCCTTCGGCAGTCAAACCCTCTTTTTCCTTCTTCTTTTTTTTGGTAACGAGCGCCCAGCTTAGGCGAACGAAGCGTGTGAGATCTCGCGAAGTAAGCATACCTCACCCAATACTTGGGTTTTTGCTTTTTTTTATATATACAAATATTTAAGCAGATTTGGTAACATAAGGTTATTCTCTGGACCTATACTTTGTAAGACGAGGCCGCCTGACAAGGCCGTAATAGTTGTAAGATTTNGCCGCCTGAAAAGGCCGTAATAGTTGTAAGATTTAACATGTAGAGTTTAAGCATTGATTACAAGTGTGAATTAATAAACGGATATGAAGTGTTAAAATCTTAAAGGTGCCAAGAATCTTTTCAGATGCGATTCGGACGGACGGCGACCGGGGAGACCATTGGGGCGAAGGGGGAGCCGTGAGGTGATTGCGGTTGAACATTGGGGTCGACGACAACTGGCCGTAGTCGACCATGGCAGGGTGGGTTTAGGAAGGCCAGCCAGAGGACACCACTGGCGTAGCTGTAGCACTTTGGAGGTGCAGCAACGGACAGACTGGGGCGGGAGGGGTAATGACGGGGCGGGTGCATGATATCTCCTGACGGCGAGAGAGGCGGGTACGATTTTTTTTGTATGGTGTAGACGGCATGCGTAACGGATCGCAAGAACCACCCCATAGTCCGGCGAGCTAGCTCGTGCTTAAATGCAAGCGTACCCGTGTGATCCTGGGCATGCATGATGAGGATGCGATGGCAGTCAACAGAGGCATTCGTTCGCGAAGGCGCATCATCCGACGACACGCACGTAACAAGTTATACAATTGAATAGTTCTTATATATATAAAAATGGTGTGTTCGTATTGTTCGGTGTAATACTAGAACCAATGATATCGCAAAAAATTGGAGGGTTGCCACCTATTTAAAAAATTTTAAACCCAATTATATTGATAAAATAAATAAATTATTACATTATGGTATCGAATTAAAGAAGTTTAAGAAAGATAACTGCTGGAAATATTTTTGAGGAGGGTTGCCACCTATTTAAAAAATTTTAAACCCAATTATATTGATAAAATAAATAAATTATTACATTATGGTATCGAATTAAAGAAGTTTAAGAAAGATAACTGCTGGAAATGCCTTTGAGGAGGGTTGCCAACTATTTGAAAATTTTAACTCAGTTTAATTGATAAAGCAAATAAAATATTGCAATGTGGGTGTAAACTAAAGAATTTTAAGAAGGCTTTCAGTCGAAAATATGTTTGAAGAGGGTTGCCACCTGTTTGTAAATTTAATTAAATTTAATTGATAAAATAAATGACATATTACAATATAGGTATCAAATTAAAGGAGTTTAAGAAAGGTGATTGTCGGAAATATTTTGGAGGAGGGCTGAAAATTTTAACTCAATTAAATTGATAAATTAAGTGAAATATTGCCATGTGGGTATCAAACAAAAGAGTTTTAAGAAGGCTTACAGCCGAGACTATGTTTGAGGAGTGTTACCACCTGTTTGAAGATCTAACTAAGTTTAATTTATAAAATAAATCACATTACAATATAGGTATACAATTAAAGAGGCTTAAGAAAGATGACTGCAGGAAATACTTTTGAGGAGAGCTGCCACCTATTTTTATCTTAGCTCAGTTAAATTGATAAAATAAATGAAATATTGCAATGTGGGTATTAAACTTTAGATTTTTAAGATGGATTACAGCCGAAAATAAGTTTGAGGAGGGTTGCCACCTGTTTGAAAATTTGACTCAATATAATTGATCAAATAAATGGCTTATAATAATAATAAAGGTATAAAATTAAAGAAGTTTAAAAAACAGACTGTAGGAAATATTTTTGAGGAGGGCTGCCACCTATTTGAAAATTTTAGCTCAGTTAAATTGATAAAATAATTGAAAAATTCCAATGTGGGTAATAAACTTTAGATTTTTAAGAAGGCTTGCAGTCGAAAATATGTAGGAAGAGGGTTGCCCCCTGTTTGAAAATTTAACTCAATTTAAATGATAAAATAAATGACTTATTACAATAAAGGTATCAACTTAAAGACGTTTAAAAATCATGACTGTTGGAAATAATTTTAATGAGGGTTGTCACCTATTTTAAAATTTGAACTCAGTTAAATTGATTAAACAAATGAAATATTGCAATATGGGTATCAAACTAAAGAGCTTTAAGAAGAATTACGGTCGAAAATAAGTTTGAAGAGGTTTACCACCTGTTTGAGAATAAAACTCCATTAAATTGATAAAATAAATGAAATGTTACAATATGAGTACCAAACGAAAGGTATTTAAGGAATCTTGATTTGGAAATACTCTCAATAGAATTATGCCATACCTAAAACTAAACTAAAAATATTTGTGTTAAATGAAATATTACATAACTGGTTCGAAACGGAAAGCGTTTGGGAAAGCTTTACAAGAGAAATTTTTTGTTAATGTTTTCACTTATCCAAATCCGGATAGTTAAAATGAAGAGAGAGTTTACAACATCTTATCAAACGAAGTGATCATATAATCAACGAAGATTTGGTATACAAATTACACACAGACAAAAAATTAATAAATAACAACCGATACAAATGAAAAAATTATAAAGAGCGTAACGAAAACATAAAAATATCCCATGAAATTAAATAATGAAAATTTAGAATTTTTATCACCATTCCCTTACATTAACACAGTTAACAGTTAAATTTTAATCATAAACAATTTCGTTTGGGGTCGCCATAGCCTACTAAGTATATTC
>NW_016159718.1:65250-78741 GCF_001687245.7 Rhagoletis zephyria
GACATGCCATTCGAATGGGAACCGACGTTCCAGGTCTGAAAGTATTCAACTCGCAATCCGCTGGTCGTACCAGAAAAAGAGTTGGCCCCCACTGCAATGGAGAGACCAAGTGGATAAGGATTTGGCTTCACGTGGCATTTCCTATTGGCGTCAGTTGCCACAGAGATAAACGGCTGATGTTCTTTGTCGAGCTCGGACTAATGGCTTAGGCGGTTCCAGCGTCAAATAAGAAGGAGAAAATGATAACTGGGGACCTTATTCTTGGATACGCCTGGTANTATCACCATTCCCTTACATTAACACAGTTAACAGTTAAATTTTAATCATAAACAATTTCGTTTGGGGTCGCCATAGCCTACTAAGTATATTTCGAGTAAAGAAATTTTTAATAACAATAGATAATATTATTATGATTATTATTATTATTGCTATTGCGAACTCCTATTATATGCGCAAACAGACATTCCGAAATAAAAGCTAACGCAGAAGGGCATTTACGATCGCATGATGCAAGTGTTAACATAATAAGAGCTGCGTGCAATTTCTGGCGTGTGCCGATGACATCGGTAACAAAAACCTCGAAGTCTGTTCTGCCTTTTCCAAGTTGGATAACGAACGATAACAACATCAAATAAACAGTCAGGGCATTCGCACCTTGGCACCCACGTCACTGTTGCCAGTTGTAATTTCGAGAAAGTAAAGAATTTCGTTTACTTGGGAACCAGCATTAACACCGATAATAATGTCAGCATATAAATCCAACTCAGAATCACTCTAGCCAAGAAGTGCAACTTTGGACTGAGTAGGCAATTCGGGAGTAAAGTTCTCTCTCGACGTACAAAAACCACACTCTAGAAGTCACTCATCATTCCCGAGCGGGTTTATGGCGCAGAAGCTTAGACAATGACAAAATTCGATGAGGCGGCTCTTGGAGTATTCGAAAGAAAGATCTTACGAAAGATTTACAGGTCTCTCCGCCTTGGAGACGGGGAGTATCGCAGACGATGGAACGATGAGTTGTATGAGCTTTACAACGAAATGGTCATAGTGCAGCGAATGAAAATACAGCAGCACCGTTGGCTTGGACATGCCATTCGAATGGGAACCGACGTTCCAGGTCTGAAAGTATTCAACTCGCAATCCGCTGGTCGTACCAGAAAAAGAGTTGGCCCCCACTGCAATGGAGAGACCAAGTGGATAAGGATTTGGCTTCACGTGGCATTTCCTATTGGCGTCAGTTGCCACAGAGATAAACGGCTGATGTTCTTTGTCGAGCTCGGACTAATGGCTTAGGCGGTTCCAGCGTCAAATAAGAAGGAGAAAATGATAACTGGGGACCTTATTCTTGGATACGCCTGGTAGAACTAGGAAAACATTCCTTATCAGATTGATTCGGGGGACGGTTCGTTCAAAAAATTACATAAGCTTAGCTAGGGCTCCACCTGGAATTTCTGCGACATTGTTATTAGGTGAAAGAATTGCAAATTCAGCAATCATACGTGCAATATTTCCAGATGATCCGGTATGAAAAAAGTATTACGAAAATTTAAACTCATTGTTTGGGATAAGTGTACCATTGGACACAAAAAATTGCTTGAGATTTTTGATCGATTGCCGCGAGATTTGCATGGAAACGTTTAATCTTTTGGGAGTGCATTGATGTTGCTCTCAGGAGATTTAACGCAAACATTGCCTGTAATTTCTCGATTAACACTAGCGGGCGAAATAAATGCTTGCCTGAAATAGTCTACATTGTGGCAAAGGTGAAGAATTCCCATGATTCCGACCGATACACAATTTCAATTTAAAAGATCGTAATTCCCAATTCGATTGGCATTCGGAATCGCAGTCAATAATGCCCAAGGTCAACGTTTGGAAAAGTGTGGTTTAGATTTAGTTGCGGATTGCTTCTCAGATGTTGCATGTTCCCGTGTCGGCAAACCAGATATCCTTGATATCTATGCAGAGAATCGCAAAACGACAAATATTGTGTGCACACAAGTACTTATGTATTTCAAAATCAAACTTAAATGCGGCGTATGCTTTGTTTCGTTAATCATTTATCATCTATTTAACAGGAATATGCCACAGCTAGTTATTTAAATAAAACAGAAAATTACCTTTAATTTTTATATATAACCTATTACGTAAAAAATTAAAAACCATGTTGTTTTTATATTTTTATATGCCTTAGACTTCTGTTACACATACTTTGGCTTTATTCTTAACATAGCTGTCGGTGAACAAGAACGAATTAATGCTTAAAGTACTATTAATTATTTGTTTTATTTAAATATGTTATTCAATTGTTTTGTTAATTAGTAATTTTACATGCAATAATTAAAAATATTTTTTTATCAAAGGTCCAATTTTGAATTTCGAATGCCCATATCTCGATTTCGGAGGCTAACTTCGAAAAACAGAGAAATTACTTTTTTACTTATGACTCAAGCTCTTAAAAAAGTTGGTTTGGTCCAATACCCAGCCGAGTACTGTACAGTGTAATGTAACGATTTCACTTTCACTCATTCGGTCGAGATATTTCAATTAATTTGGCGGCATATGTCTAGAATACCAACTGCTAGCTATGGAAAAACTAAAAATGCAGATCGATAGTAATTTTGACGCTGATTTCAAACTTATTTGTTCAATGGTTTTGGATTATTATTACCTTGTTTATAGCGACACATAAAGCGATTCGACTGAGTTCGGATGCATAACGGACGCGAAGTGAAAATCGGCGGGTTTTCTTTATACAGCCCGTTTTAAATTTCAATTATTGTTCGCTTCCATTTGGGTTAGGCTTTCTGCTCAATGGTCGTCCAATCATAATGCTTCATCGGTACAATCATAACACTGTACGCCAAAATCAAATTTTTTTCTGGGTATTGCACCAACCCAACTTTTTTCAATAGATTGAGTCATAAGTAAAAAAAGCAATTTCTCCGTTTTTCGAAGTTNTTAGACGAAATTAGCAGAAAAATATTAGAATGAAAATTGTTGCATATCGATGGCTGAGTGGAAGATCGACCTATCTCGGCAGCCAGTTCAAAAACGCCCTATCTCAGAAAACTTTTCAAGAACGTCCTACTTCAGAATTTGATTGAAAAACGTTTGTTCAGAATTTTATTGAAAAACACCCTATCTCAGAATTTGGTTGAATAACGCCCTATTTCAGAATTCGGTTCAAAAACGCCCTATCTAAAATGAAAATACATTGAAAATAAACTGAGATAGGGCGATTTTGAATCGGCAGCTGAGATAGGGCGTTCTTCAACTAAATTTCGAGATAGGGCGTTTTTCAATCAAATTCTGAAGTAGGGCGTTCTTGAAAAGTTTTCTGAGGTAGAGCGTTGCTCAAAAATTTTCTGAGATAGGGCGTTTTCGATCTGGCTGCCGAGATAGGTCGATTTTCCACTCAGCCATCGATATATTGCGAAAAATTTGCTGTGCCAATACTTTGTTCCGGCAGTGTACATATTTGCATACTTCGTATATAAAAATTTGAGAAAAAACACAATTAAAGGAAAAAATACCTTTTTATATTAAGAAAAATTTAAACAAATAAATTACTAACCGATGGTTACATGTGTATATCTTGGTAACCGCTGCACCAATTTCTCCCAAACTTGGCACAGTTGTTGACCTTCGCACAACATACCAAATGGCCGAAAATTATTAAAAATCGGACAATAACCACGCCCACATCCCATATAACGGTAATTTAGAGAAATACAAAATCTTCGATAAATCAGTAAATATAAAAGCTAATTTATTCAATATTGCAATAATTCTTAACCAAGAAATACGTTTGTGATAAAATTTTGGAAAATGGGCTTGGCACCGCCCACTTATGATCACATATATGTATCTCGGTAACCGTTCTACCAATTTGTACCGAACTCGGTATGGTTATTGTGCTCGCCACATAAAAGCAAAACGTTCAAAATGATTGAAATCGGGCTTAAATTGCGGCCTTTAATATAACGGTAAATTTTAGAAATGCTTGAAACTTCAATATTTCGAAATTTAAGGACGCTAATTTACTCAAAATTGATACACCCCGGCTTACCATGTAGCGGTAGCTTTCAGTAAGGTGAAAACATATATTTAATACGTGCGCCGGGTATTTAATGTTCGGCGCCGCCCGAACTTAGACTTTCTTACTTGTTTCTTATAAAAAATATATTAAACAAAAAAATTACTAATTAGTTATACAATTGAATAATTTATTTAAATAAAACAGAAAATTACCTTTAATTTTTATATATAACCTGTTATGTAAAAAATTAAAAACCACGTTGTTTTTATATTTTTATATGCCTTAGACTTCTGTTACATATACTTTTGCTTTATTTTTAACATAGCTGTCGGTGAACAAGAACGAATTAATGCTTAAAGTACTATTAATTATTTGTTTTATTTAAATATGTTATTCAATTGTTTTGTTAATTAGTAATTTTACATGCAATAATTAAAAAATATTTTTTATCAAAGGCCAATTTCGAACTTCGATTTCGGAGGCTAACTTCTGCTTTGTTTACTTATGACTCAATCTCTTAAAAAAGTTGCTTTAGTCCAATACCCAGCCGAGTGCTGTACAGTGTAATGTAACGATTTCACTTTCACTCACTCGATTACTCACTTAAATATTTCGATATTTTAAAATATTAATAACGTATGAACTACTAACCAATTAAAAAAAGATTGATGTGAAAATAAAAATAACTCGTTTACCTTTGAATGATGGACTAAATTTATATGGCTTTTTATATGTTTAAGCTAAAATTGGTTACAGTATATACGTCATGTATAAGGTATTTAAACTATATTTAAATTGACATCAATTTTTTCCTAATCGGTTAAGTAGTTTCTGCGATATTACACATATAGAAAAGTTTTCTTTGCGCCAAATAATTTTGATATGGTTGAAATCAGCGTCAAAATTACTATCGACAAAGAATGTAAATCTAGAAGAAGAGACAACACGTTATAATTGTAGCGAGTGTGAACATCAGGAGCGTGCCTTCTCTTTTCATCCAATCAAAAAACATATTTGGACAAAAGAGAAGGCACACTCCTGATGTTCACACTCGCTACAATTATAACATGTTGTCTCTTCTTATAGATTTACGTTATTTGCTATCGATCTGCATTTTTGGTTTTTCCATAGCTAAACAGTTGGTATTCTAGACTTATGCCGCCTTCTATATTAGTGAACAAATAAGTAAAAATTCCCCAAAAACTACTGTAAAGAAATAAAATTACTTATGTAACATTTAATGGAATTTTAGAACATTCTTATTTTATCGGAATCAGACACCACGTCAATAAGGATTTTAGAGAGCTTACAAAAACTTTCAGACGACTTGAATTCTTGGAAAAACAGTAGAGAATCATCATTGGCTGTCAATATTTCACAAGACGATTGCAGCAGCGAAATTTAATTTCACTTTTAAAGAGTACAATTAAAGGACAGCTAGTTCTTTCTTTTCACGAAAAAAACGGGGTTTTGAACGATACAAATCAGAAGGCGTCGTGCCACTGCATTATAGACAAATATATTGGGACCCAGAAGAAATTTTCATATGGTGAAATGCAAAAGTGGACATCCAGTATCTGCAAAGTATTTCCCAAAGAAAAGCGGTAATTATTTATAAGGGTAGCAGTTTTAGAAAGAAAACGTCATTGTGCGATTTTGCTGCAGCGATTTCCTAGAAATTGAAATGAAATGTAGTTAACCTAACCTTTGATACATTTGCTTTATTCGATTTTAGGAGACTTATTTTTTGCATAGGAAAAAGGAGAGAAAAATCCTACAGGGAAATTGTTTTCTTGTTGGACCAATGTAGACAAAAGTAATTATTCCTCAAGCGCTACCACTAATTTTGAAGAAGAATTATTAATTTCCGGTGAAAAAGAAAAAAAACTTGCGATTACACTTTCCTAATTGAAAATGCTTTGATTTTCAGATGACTATTTCGAAAAGAAATGCTGGTTACAGAACAACTGCCCGACGCACAGTGTAAGATTTGACCCATCTAGCTGCTTTTAATTCTGTAATTCGAAATCTATTGAAGATAGATTAATGAAATTTTTTGCACAAGGTACGTTATAAGATAGGCGAAGCTTTTTACAAAAAATTGGTAATTTATAGTTACTGTCATGCCACCCTATTATATAACTGCAATTTTTAAAAATGCAAAAACTGAAATATTTAACTAACTACAAAGGCTAAAATGCCCAAAATTGATATTTAGAATTTCCCTATAACAAGGAATTATAAACTGACAGAAATGGACTTAAAAATAAATATATTTTTTTTTAGTTATGGACGTGGAAAATATCGATAAAAAAGTCAAGTTGGGTCAAAGAAATTCCGTTATAAGTTCAATATTTCTTACTCTATTTACAGAAATGGGATACCATTGGAAAGGTAATGAATCAGGCTTTCTCCGTTGAAAACGAATATATAAGAATTTGTCTCGGTCGAGATAAAATGCAAGCGAATTACTCGAGGAAAATGAAATTCCCAGTAGGCCAGAAAAAAGAAAATTTCATCAAAACCTGCACTTTCCTGCAGCTAAAATTATGTTGTTTAGAGTCTAAGAGGAGTGGCAAATAAACTGAGATACAAACTTTATCGAATAGTGGCGGATAACGAGTTTGCGGGTCTAATGAAATTAATAAATTGCTAAAAATAAGTTTAAGTTAACATCGTTTTGCTTTAACATGAAATACTCAGTCCTAGTTTACTAAAATCCCAAAAATGTATATCCATTATAAAGAACATACCCAAGCAAATAAGACCAAAATGGTATTTTAGTAATTGTTGCATAAATCACATAACACCGACAAAATAAGCATTGAGATTCAGTTTCAAATATACAAGTTTAAATATTATTGAGCTCGGTAATTTTCCAAACCAAACCCCGTCCCGCCATACACTTTGATTACAATTTTTTAGTTGTTATTGTTTCGTCTTTATCAGGCATTTCTGAAAACATTCTTGACGTTGTTTTCAAATTTGGCGACATAAAATAATGGAATTAATCTTTTCTAGAATACTGAAAGAAATACACTAATCGACCGTATCACGTCTCATGTTATCTCAATGGATTTTCGAATATCGAAAAATTCACAAACATGGAAACTTCAAAATGCGATATCTCAGTGAAAAATAAAGATATTTAAGCAAACTCAACGGCATTTAAAAGAGGAAGACTAATACTTTAAAATACCACGTTTACTTTTTTATGAAGAGCAAAATCTGCGTAGCTACATAACCTCAAAAATGGGCAAAAACAGCGTTTTTGCACTTTTAGGTTAGGATATCTCAAAATCCTGACGTGATAGAGCAATTTAAACCCCGGATTCGGATTCTACGCAAAAAATTACTTCGAAAATGACCCTACACTTTCCTAGAACAAAACGTTGTTGACCTGTGTTACTGGAAGGAGACCTCGGTTGAAAGAATTAAAGAGATACATAATGCAAATTTATCGCAATGTGGTTTTACTGAATGGATACTGTAAAATGATAGTCGTGGTTATGAGCTTGTAAGTGTCTGTACACTAGCGAATTTGTTTATTTATACCCGAGCGCACTTGCGCACTAGGGTATTATTACTTTGTTCACATAACGGTTGTTTGTAACAGGCAAACCGAATCGAGATAGATATAGACAAATGTATACATAAATGATCAGAATGAAAAGAGAAATCGATTAAGCGGTGACTGTCTGTCCGTTCGTCCGTCCGTCTGTGCATACAATAACTCCAGTAACAATTTAGATATCTTATCGAAACTTGGTACGTGCATTTCTTTAGGCCGTAGGACGGATGGTATTAAAAATGGAAAAAATCGGACGATCGCCCACCCCCCATATAACGGTAATTTTCAGAAATACGAAAACTTTGATATTTTAGTAGCTACGGAAGATTATTCACTCAAAATTGATATTTACAATAACTTTTAGACAAAAAATAAGAATATTATAAATTTTTGAAAAATGGGCGTAGCCACGCCCACTTATGGTTACATGTGTATAGCTTTGTAACCGCCGCACCAATTTCTTCCAAACTTGGCACAGTTGTTACAGCATACCAAATTTTTAAAATCGGACAATAACCACGCCCACATCCCATATAACTACGGTGACCATATTAACCAACGTAAAATAAAGGTTTTTTTTTCAAAATGATTTGGGAATACGCACATACAACTTGTATGAGAAAAGTACCTTACCCATATCGTAATTTAAATCAAACACTTACCAGTAAATTATATTATTTAATTGTAGAAGTTCCCCTGCTGTAGCGAAAAATTAAGCCAAATCCTTTTCTAGGCCTTCGTCATCCTTTGCCACCAAAGTGCGCTTACCATTATTCATACTGCACAACGAAGCCAGCACACAGTGGTTCAAAACTGGAACTGAATGTTCATAAATCACCGCAACCTTCATTTTTCAACCAATTTTTACTAATAACTAAAAAAAAATATTTAGTTTGGTGAAAATTTTTTATAACATTTCAAATTTGTGTAATTTTTTCGTTTTGGGAAAACCGTACAATAGTTTTCAACTAGTGTTTGCTATGTAACATTTATTCACTGGAACAGGAGAACACATTTTCTTCAAAATTCCTACTTATTCTGCATTTTGCACTAAAAAATTTAATATAATTAGATAAAAATTCACAAATCAGGCTCAGGCAAAATAATAAAAATATGAAGGCTCCAGTGAATTACGAACACTAAATGCCAGTTTTTAACCACTGTAGAGCAGGGGGTTTATTGTTATCTTTCAGTGGAAGTGGAAACTCAGCGTGCAACACGATCCTGGGCACAACTTTCTCTGTGCTTATAGATTGTACAAAGATTACCGATTAAGTAGAAACCCTTAAGTGGGGTGCGAAACAAACTGGCGAAGGTTTTCATTATATTTTATAAGGGATATTTTTATTTTTCATATTCTGTGTTTAAAATTTTACCTCTGAAAAATGCAGAGCTGATTTAAAGGGCAGTTTAAGAAATAAAGGACAAAAGGCGTCTTTTATTTTGAAAAAAATTAGAAAGGACAGGGGGTTAAAATAAAGGACTGTCCTTTAAAATAAAGGACGGATGGTCACCGTACATATAACGGTAATTTGGAGAAATACGAATTCTTCGATAAATCAGTAAATATTGAAGCTAATTTATTCAAAATTGATGTTTGCAACAATTCTTTACCAAGAAATACGTTTATGATAATATTATGGAAAATGGGCGTGGCACCGCCCACTTATGATCACATATATGTATCTCGGTAACCGTTCTACCAATTTGTACCAAACGCGGTATGGTTATTGTGCATGCCACACAAAATCAAAACGTTCAAAATTATTGAAATCGGGATAAAATTACGGTTTTTCATATTATGGTAAATTTCGGAAATGCTTGAAACTTCAATACTTCGCAATTTAAGGACGCTAATTTACTCAAAATTGATACACCCCGGCTTACCATGTAGCGGTAGCTTTCGGAAAGATGAAAAACATATATTTAATATTTGTGGCTCTCACTTAAAGATTCTCTTAAATGGATTTTGCTTATAATTGAACAGCCGAAACTTAACGTAACTTAATGCCACGTCGAATCTGTTTCATTTTGATTTCCTAAGTTCTACGTTCCGTTAAGTTAAGTTAAGTTGCCATTTATTAAAATCATATATGTAATACTCCTATATTGGCAGTAAGAGCTAGTACCGTCCGAAAACACCACAGTACAGATATATCAATAAACACGTACGAAAGAAAAGGAACACATACGTTTATAAATAAACATGTACACAATACATATACAAAAACGGCACTCAAGTACACAATACATTGACAAAAACGGTACTAGACTGTCTCGCTTTGATTTCGGAATGCTTACACATTGAGAAGTTAGCTTACTGCCAATATAGAAGTATTACATATATGATTAAAATATTTACATTTTGATGTAATTTCTCATACTTAGGTTGAAATTGATTTTCAGACGCTATACCCAGGTAGAGCAAATGTGCTATTTCTGAAATTGGAAACCTTTTATGAACAGCTTTACGGAATTTTCGACACCGATATTAAAGATCGCTACTCAAGGGAACTTTTCTTTAAACTCTCATATTGTAGCAGAATTACGAAAGTTAAATCCTTTATAAGACTAAATTTACAAATAATTTATACAGTGCCCTTTACAGACTCAAAATATTGTATATGTACACTTCTCCTTCATGCTCTGCTGCAGCCTCTGCACCTTAGTTAAGATCATAAACCTTCAATTGCTGATGCTCAACGTGATTTCGTAATGCTCGTCGCGACATGCAACGATATTCAACGTACAATAATCGAGATCACTGATTTGTTTGCTCTTAGGAAGGAAAAGTTACAGCCCAGAATTATAGTAGTAGGACAAGATATTTCATCAATTTCCAAGCTTTATGTTTTTTCGGTGGTCTTAAATGCAAATGTGCTTCTTTTATGAAGTGCATAGATTTCATTATTAAACTTTCGTATTTTTTGAAATTGAGTATTCGCAAAGAAGTAATCAGGTATGGGCATTTTTAGAACAATATTTTTTCGGAACAAAATTTTAACAGTTTACTCAAAGAATCGGTAGTGGAATTTTCGCTTCAAATTCATTCCAACACAAACTTTTCTCGTAAAGACGTGTCTGAAATTCAAAATGCAGTAACAGAGTATATAACAACTCCCATTCACAAAGTATTAACGACATTCTGTGAGGCAAATAAAAACATTTCTTTTCTTCATGACGCAATCAAAATGATTTCTAACCCGTTCTCATAGGGGTCAACAGGATATAAATTTTTTAATGAGCTAGAAAAACTTAATCTATACAAGCATCCGCAAAAATATGTTTTAAGTGAAGAATTTTCAGAAGTTATTCTTAACAATAACCCTACATTGACATCCGCAAACACAGAAATTACTCTTTCGGATATACCTTTCCAAATTAAAAGATTTTTAGAGGGGAAAGGTGTTTTAGAGGCTGCCCTTTTAAATATGTAAAAGTTCATTTCATTTCATTTTCATTTCATTTTCATTTCATTTATTGAACATTTTTGCTTATATCTACATACATAAGTTACAGTTGTTAATAAATGTAACTCAAACAAATATTTCTAATTTCATAACGACATTAACTGAGATATAAGACAAGATAAGGCATTTTGTATATTAAAATTAACATAGTATTAAATGCCATCTCTAGTAAAGCCATATAAATACAGCGGGGTGGCGTTAAGAAAAATAAAATAAAATGGTAAGAATTACAGCAGAAGAATAAAAAAAAATAATATTTATAAACTGCGAATAGCCTTCAATAAAATCGAAAATTATTGACATACACAAGTACGTGCCGAAAGATGAACATCAAACGGAAGTTTAAAAGCAACAAAATTTAGGTAATGGTCCGTAGCAAAACTTCGACCTCATTGTATGAAAGGTTCAGAAGGAAGAATTTCACATTTTTCAGAAAATTTTGAAGAATTCTTATGTCGCGTATACTGGCAGGTAGCGCATTAAATAATTTACGAGATACTATTGTATAGAATCTGCAGGAATGAGTAGTTCGCGAAGACGGGACAGCAACAAGAGGGAATGAGTTTTTCCTCAGATAATAGTTGTCCGATTTGACACTATGTAGGTACCCGCATCTAATGCAAAAAATTTTTAAAACTTTGAAATAATATAGGTCTCTCACTGGAAGAATTTTCAGATTTCTAGAGAGTTCTCTGGAGGGATGCAGACGATTCGCGTTACATAATTTCTTAACAACGCATTTCTGCAAGGTCAGTAGAGCTTGAATTTTGTTTAAGGGGGCGCCTCCCCAACAGCTGATACCATATGATAGTTTAGAATTGAATAACGCATAGTAAACTGTTTTCAGAGTATTATTAGAGCAATATTTTCTGAGATGATAAAAGCAACGTAATGCGGATTGAAGATATTGTTTTAAACGGGATATGTGGTTACACCAATTCAAGTTTTGATCAATGGATTCACCGAGATCTTGAAAGTCATCAACTATCTCAATTACAAAACAATTGTTACTGCAGGACGCAAGGGAATTGAAAGTACCAGATTTTACCTCAGGGCACAAATGCCTATGTAATGTAAGTCGATCGCAGTCCGAAGAATGAAAGGTAATTTTCACATCAGGTGATTCAGGCTAAAATAAATTAATTTGGTTTTACTGCTAACAACGAGCTTGTGTTTAGCAAACCAAGCTCTCAGAAGATAAACGTCATGATTTAGACTAGCTACCAGTTCAAATGAATTTGTTGAACTATATGCAAGTGCAAGATCATCAGCAAATGCAGTGACTTTTCCTATGAAAGGCAGATCAAAAATTGAGTTTATATAGACCAGGAACAGGATCGGACCTAGCACAGAACCTTGTGGAACTCCGATTTTTATTGTATTATAATTGCTGAAATTGTCGTGAACTTTAACCCTTTGTACTCTTCCAGTTAAATAAGATTCAAACCCCTTATATATAAATCCACGAAAGCCGACCGAATATAATTTATTCAGTAAAATGGCATGATCCACCGTGTCAAATGCTTTCGTAATATCAACGAAAAGACCAGCACAACTCTTTTTATTGTCCAATCCCTGATAAATAAATGAGCGAAAATCTAGCAGGGCATCCTCGGTTGAACGGTTAGTCCTAAACCCGAACTGCCTTGAGCTAAAGAAATTCTTACTATCAAGAAATAATAAAATCCTGCTTTTGAGTGCCTTCTCAGAAACTTTTGATATCGATGGTAGTAATTAAATTGGCCTATAGTTATTTTTATCTTTCTTATTACCCTTTTTAAATAATAGTTGCACATTCCAAATTATCTGGGAAAATTCCTGAGAAGACACTCTTATTGAATAAATGTTTCAGAATGTCTAACAAGTTAAGAGCAACGTTTTTAAGCAGTTGGTTCAAAACATCATCATGCCCACAAGAACTAGAGTTGTTGAGATTTTTTATTATAGACAATATCTCCGAGCCTGAGAAAGGTTCAAATAAAAAGCTGATTTTAGAATTAATTATATTGTTATCCGACATGACACTCTTACACGGTGAAAATTTACATTGCCCGACTGATACAAAAAAATCATTGAATACACCAGCAACAGCAGAAGAATTGGATATGATATTACCACAGTCGTTCAATGATATTGTCTGATTGTCAGTTTTACAATTCTTGTTAACAATACTGTTAATGATATCCCATTCCTTCTTCGAATTGCCTCGAGATTCTTGAAACTTATTGGAAAAACAAGAATCTCTCTGGGACTGGATATCTTTATTTAATTTTTTGCAAAGGTTCTTATAACGAGAACGGAGTTTTTGGTTAGATGGGTGCTTGTGACACTTACTTCCTAATTTGTTTTTCAGTTTGAGTTTTTTAATGAGGTCAGAACTAATCCACGGTTTGAGTTTATTTTTAAAT
>NW_016159719.1:0-19441 GCF_001687245.7 Rhagoletis zephyria
AAAATCGATAAGTAATCGATAACAAAATCGATATCAAAACCGAAAAATATTCGATAACAAAATCGACAACAAAAACGATAAATAATCCATATTAATATCGATAACAAATTCGATAAAAATATCGATAGAATACTCGATAGAAAATATCGATTATTAATTCGATAAGTTCCGAAAATATCGATAGCAGTATCGACAAAAATTTCGATAACAAAATCTATAAAAATATCGATAACAAAACCTTAAAATATCGATAAGTCCCGAGAATCCCGAAAATCTTTAAAATTCCATAATACTTCCCAGATTGAATCTCTGTGTCTATCTATATCCTTTTCCCTATAATTACTTTTATTTTAATCCTCATGCTCACCTTTTATATTTATCTTTATTTTTACTTTTATGTTTATCATTTTCTTCATCTACATATTCCCCTTCACCTGTGCTCTTATGTATATAGGTAAAGTGTTTAAATTTACCATGGTTTCATTTTTGCTTTTATCTTTACGCATCTTTGTTTTTATTTTTATTTATATCTTTGCCTTTATCATCTACTTTATTTACGTACGTACTCACCTTTACTTTCATTCTTGTATTGGTATTTTTCTAAGTGTTATTCTTTAACCTTTTATTAGCAAGTTCTTGTTAAATTTGTACCATGTGCATGCATTCAAGAAGCACTTGTTTCAGTACCAACCATTTCCGTTGCACTATTTCCGTTGAATTTGCCAATTCGCTTCCAACCAACCAACCGCCACTAAAGAAGTTTCACTTCAAAAAAATATTCACACCGGTGAATCCATTTTCGTATTTTTATAGCTTTCTGCTGAACATTGCGCGAACTTGAATGAGCAGCTGAACTAAAAGGGCGATATGGTGCACTCAATTCCTAGCTAGGACCCAAATGTACGATATTCAAATTAGTAAAAAATAACTTCCTCAAGAAGCTGACAAAACTCCATACAACCCAAGTGCCAAATAAGTACTTTAATTCCCAGCCTGGTAAAACTTAAAATGACACAATAAAATAAGGTGATAATAAACAAAAAATCTATTCCTTTGACCAGAAGTAAAAGCTTTCGTGTGCTAGTGTTCAGATAAACAATTAAACTTACACATAAAGTAAAAAAATTTGTTTAAACAAAAGTTCTTAGTTAATGAAAAGCGAACATGCATGCCATATGACGGAAACTTGCAAAGTGTGCTAAAATTTTTAATATCTGCCATAAAGTTTTTTTCTTACTTTTTCCAAAAGTAACGTACATTCGTGTGCATCCTTATGTGCTTTCATTTTAAGTTTATTAGTAGAGTAGTGGTACCACCACAATCCCATCAACTTTTTGCCACTCGAGCATGACTATTTATCTTTATGTTTGCTACTCTCAGCGCGGCTGACAATTAAATGGAAAAGTGTTATGTGTGGATATGATGTTACGAGTATCATGCATCAAAAAAACAAAAACAAAAAATCTTTCAACTGTCGCATACATGTTGAGGTGTTTACGGCACTCACGCACTGATTATAAGCATTTGTATGCATACGCGTGTGTATTTGTATGTGCAAGTGTAATTGCCAACTCATAATGCCGCAAGATAAATATGTATACCACTTAGTCTGTTCCTTTGAACTTCGGACTAAAACCTGTGGAACTGTCAAACTACAATTTTACGCTCTCAAATGAGAGTAAAAGGAGAACAGATGCAGAAGTGCATAGGAACGCAAAAAGCACTATTTCCTGTAAAAACGTCAGACGGTTTGTTTACACGTCATTGGTACTACACTGATTTGGCTGAAATATCACTAAATAATTATTAAAATCTATACATATTCAAATATTTCGTTGTTTACTTCCATTTTTAAACAAATATAAGGTTCTTTGCTTTCACCGCTTTCTGTTTTTGTTTGCACATGTAAATCAGCTGACCGTTTGACACTTTTCATGAACTTACAGGAAAAAAATCTCCGGACTAAATCCTGTAACTTCTGAGTGGGAACAGTTGCTCAGTTACTCTCTCAAATGTGTTCCCATTTACAGGTTTTATGTCAATAGGAACGACTTCCTGTAAGTTCTGACTAAATCCTGTAAACCGGACTGCTATTGGAACAGACTAATATACTATGCCACCATAGACCACCGAAAGAGATGCCGCAATACGTTGCGTATGAGTAATTATTTTATTATTTTGTGAGAACCTGAGAAATGTGAATTTTGCCGCTGCTGTTGTTGATTTAGTACTTTCCACTTGCGCGCTAAGCCGTAGATGCATGCAAGATTGTTCGCACGTAAGTAAGCAGTTACATATGTACATGCGTGTATGCTTGTGTGCATTAAAGGCTTTTATTAAGGGTCATTAAAGTATTTATTCTCAACTTAGCAGCGGATATAAAATACAGAAAAATGTCATTTGGCGCACCATTGAAGAGGTACTTAAAGAACTCAACAACTTTTAAAGTACAAAAAAAAAAAAAAAGATATAAACATATATACTAAAAATTAAAAAAAAGGTAATTTTTACTTTGGTTTAATTCACTTTTATATTTAGTTTTGACTAATTTGCTTTGGTTTACGCTGTTTTATGAAAGTATAGGAAAACTTGACAAATTTCAACAAAATATAAAATTTCAAACTTTTTAATCAAATCAAAAACAAAATATTTATATGCAGTTTATAGCCTATTAAATTTAGTACAATAAATTGCTAGTTTGAAGTGTTCTCTTGAAAATTTTTTTATATGGAGAAAATAAGCAACACCGTAAAAAAATAAAAAAAATATATAAAATATATATACTAAAATTGACCGGGCTACAAAACCGCGTACCCCAAGAAATCTAATTAAAAAGCTCGAAATTTTCATGAAACTGCAAAATTTTTTACTTTTAGTAAAAAATTTGAAATTCGGACTTACATCGTTTTTGTAACTGCCAGCTCTATTCTTACCTTCACCATTATAACGACATTTCAATTAAACAACTTTAAATGGTTTTTCATTTCAATATTTTCTTTTCCATTCATTTCCTTAATCTTAAGTCCCGCTCGTGCGCGTTCATATTTATCTCTGAAAAAGTACATTTATTCTGCTCTTCCACATCATCGCCTCAGCTAGCAGCTAATTTATCACCAATGCATTTTCCCATCATTAGTAGTCACTGACGCGAAGTTCACTTGAATTGTTGTTTGTGTTTGTCGAATTTAAAACTTTTCGCTTTGCTCATCGTTGATTTTTTGTACTTATCTATCTATGTACAGTTCTTTGCTTGAGTATAATTGTTTGTCAATAGAAGTGCAAACTGAAAGTTTCCATTGCTGTTCCGCTACTCAAGAACCGCGTGGTGGCATTTCTTGTATTCATTCCCATTAATATTGATTAGTTTAAACTTTTCCCATAAATGGCAATCGAATTAAGGCGTATCAAATGAAATTTCTTTGTTAATAGTTATTGAACAGGATTGTAAATATTTTAAACTCCTTCAAGGCGTGTGAGAACCTCGTAAAGCTGAGTTCCATGCTGTTAAGTGTAGGCCGCAAACCATTGACATGGATTAGTAGATCGTTGGTAATAAATATCAACTAAGAGGCCCGATTTTTTAAAAGAACCTCCTTCAACTCGACATGTCTATTATAGGTAAATACCTCTAAACGTAGCACACACACACCAATTTAAAACGCCAATCGATTAAATTGTATTTTATTGTGTGAGTAAGCCTCCTAATCTCTGCAGTGGATCCCTATTGGTTTGAGATCTTTGTTGTTTCAACTTAAATTGAGAGCGGTCCATTGCGCTTGAAGAAATGCTATTAATTTAGATCCCAGGGCGAGAAGTCTGTACCTTGTAGGAGGTTCACTGTGGTACTCTATAAGCTCTGCTGGTTTTTGTTCTTCGCTGCACAACCAATGTTTATAATTCTCTGCAGTGACCAGTAGGAAAGCCAGCGCCTATTCAAATGTCCTGCCTACTGTAGATAAATAGTGTTTTCACTGTCTTGAATGATATTTTTGTAATTAATGCTTTGAAGTCGTTCAGTAATTCTTAGTCTATATTTTGATTCGAATATATGTAAGCTCTTAATTTTACAGAGCCTGTAAATCCCCGGGCTGCCCGTTTCCGATACAGAGTATCAGCCAATTTATTGCTCACATAAGGAAGTCTCACAACGGTGAGGTAGTTTAATTGTCTCCTAAGGCTGAGAGCTGCGTGTTTCTATTGCGCAGTAACAGGTTCTTGCACTCGGAGGTAAGTTTCTCATTCTGAGTGCCCAAGGGGGAGGAAAAGCCCTCGAACCGGGGTTATTTCAAAGTGTCGTTAGACCATCTACTAAACCATTTACTATCTACGAGGAAATTGTGTAGGTCCGATATTTTCACTTTCGTTATCTGAAAAAGTGTGATTCCAAGTGCGTGAGTCGCTTTGCCTAGAAGCTGACCATTGAAATGGGAAGTGGTGAATCAATTCCTCTTTTTCCTCATCGAAATAGCTTCTGTTAAGAGAACTTGTTGGTACACGTTTCTTACCAAGCCTCGGCCATAAAGACCTTTGCTATTTAAAGCTTAGTATCCAGCTCTTAAGAAAAGCAAAAACTCCATATAAAATGACGTACAAGAAAGGGCTAAGAAATTTCTTGAGTCAAATTTCCTTAAGGCAGTACGCAGTTCTTCAGAAATTTAGTACGCTTTCTACTACGGTTTTCTAAAGTTTTTTGTGAAAAAAGAGCACAAGGCAACCCAGGTTTGCAACAGAAATATATGCCCGCTCCATTATTTCTTGAGGAAAGAGTGAGGCAACAGGCTGTGAGGTATAAAAAATGTCAAAATTCCTTGGACACACACGCGAAATAATGGCAATTTTTTCTTGACCGTTTTCTTAAGAGTTGGATACTAAGCTTTACTGTCGTTTAGATTACTCCATACGTGAGTGGGTACGGCTGTGGAATTTTTTTTTTTATCTTGACGGTGATACGCATTTTTCCCATACAAAGTAAGTATGTTCGACCATTTTTTTAAAGAGAAGCAAATGAGCAGCACTTTCCACTCGAACTTTATTATACTCAATTTTAATGAGTTACAAAACTGACAACCAAAGTTTTTTCTAAAGATTCTAATAGTCTTTTAGTCTTTTGCACAAAGCAAATGATTTTTGTTAGAAAAGAGCTCTACTTTCATAAAATAAATAATAAACATTTAATAAACTAAGGAAAAATAGCCAAAACTTACTAAATCATCGAGTCCTAATTTCTGTTTCGGCCACTGTATGTATTCTCGATTCGAATCATAAGCATTGAGATTAGAAAACAATAACTGTTTATAAAGAAAATTACGATCATAAACCAACATCACTTAAAACCCGCTCATGGGCATGCCATTTTAATGAGCTGTTGAGGCGTCGGAACCCCGAATACGGGACAAATACAGGACATTAAATGAAATAAAGAACATTTGGCGTGCCGTATAAAATAAATAAATTACCAGGACAATGGGGCAAAAAAGAGGACTGTCCCGTATAATACAGGACGGATGGTCACCGTGTATATAGATACTATATGTATATATAAAGGGAAAACTTGGAAGTTAGGGTCGCCCCCACGCTCTCATTTAATTCGATCAAATCGAAAAGCAAAATCGACTGAGATAATTTTGGACAAAGAAAAAACTGTAGATATGCACTTGAAAAAAAAACCCACATCAGCAGTGATTTCTGTTTTTCCCTTTCATTTAAACCTCTTGTACCTAAGATTTCCAGCAGCTGCTCGGCAAACGAACACTCAACCTGCCATTATCCGTCAAGCGCTGATGTTGAAATGCTAGCGCTTGAGACGATAAAATCAGCTTTCGAGAAAAAGGGAAAAACGAAAAATTTCAGAAAAATTCAAAAGAAATTAGCGTTAAAAGTGAAAACAACCAAATCGACGGAATACAAATCTGTACCAGCATGCAGTCATGCTTATAAGTAGTGTGTATGCTAACATGGCGTACAAAAGTGTAAAAAGTGAGCCACGATGAAGCGCAGTTCTTAACTTCTTTCTGCTGTCTGGTTTTTTGTATTCGCCCTTTGAATTCTTGCTTTTTCACGCGTTGCGCGCGCCTGTAATTTCTTCATTTAGTTAGTTGGGCGCGCAAAAAATAGACATTTCAACGCAGCTTAGTTTTTGCATTGGCCTGCTGTCGACGCATCTTTTCATTTGTTACCGTCTGTGTAATTGCCCGGCGTTTGTCTTCAATTCTAAAGTGATTTTTGCTCTCCCGAACTATCGTGCAACGAGTAAATTCATAACTTTTCAAGCTTTTTTTTTGTTTCCGTTTTGCTTTTTCGCCGATTTTCACTTTCACGTTTAACAGAATTTCTTGTGAAAATTTTCTAACTGTGCCCACAATATTCAAGATGTGCTCGGATTTAGATTTCGCGTTTAAAATTTGAGTGCACTATTTTGTCTTAGTTATGGAAAGGGAGTAAACAAGCGAAACTCCTCAGCTAAATATCTTCAAACGTTGTGATTGTGTTTACTAATTTTGCAAAAGGATTTGTTAAGAGACTAAGCGCTTAGCCTCGAAGCTTAAATTTCGCGCAGTGGATTTTAGTCGGTTCTAAAAATCGAGAAAATCTGAGAATCGCTTAAACCGATATAACCTCCTTATATTTGATCAAAAATGTTTTGGGAACCAAGGAAGTATGTGCTCATATAAAAAAAATTGTATCAACGTTGAAACTTATAGAAAAAAATTTTTGATGGACAGAATGGTAATAGATAAAAATTAGGAAAAATGATGGTCACCGAAGATAAGATTTGGTTGAAAAAAAACAGCTCAAAGCTTTTTAAACAATTGTTGCTGAAAAAAATTTAACATGAAGTAATAAAGTATTTTTTAGCCACTTTAAAGCAAAAATTTTAGATTTGTAGAAAGGGTTCCTCTTCGTAAGTGATTAGTTCGGTTTCTGTCTGAGAAATTACGTGAAATGATGGCTTATTTTTCGGTCCGTTTTGAAATTTTGAACTCCTTTACTACCTAAGGTATCGCATAATTAACTTATATTTTCATAATCTATGTAAGTTTCTTAGAGTAAGTGAAGTATTTGTGTGAAAGTTTACGAAAAATCCCACGATTTAAGGCAAAAAATTGTTGAAAAATTATAGAATTTACGAATATGCAATGTTTGAAAATCGGTGGAATGGTGTGTTTTTTAGTCAAAAGTTCATGTTATTTCCTTCCGTTTTGTATACGAGAGGTCATTTATATATATTTATATACACCAGCTCACACGGTTGAAACTTTACCCAAGGCTTGGCGTAAATTAGTACCCCAATGGTGTCATAAAAAATACGTTAGACTTTATCCCGAAAATTTTTTTAGACATTTTCCAAATGAACTGTCAATTACACAGTTATGTTCAAAAACATATACATATGTATATGTTGCAGCAGTCGTATGAATGATGAATAAATCCCTTTTCCTAATTATATAGCTTGTACAAAAGGCTCGTAATAAAAAATTAGACAAATTTCTTCCAGTGTACCAATCGTTCTGACCCTTAACATAAAACTAATAGAAATGAGCTAAACGATTTTTTATTTTTTTCTTAGAGTTGTGGGTGTGGCAAATATTGATGTTAGGACCAACAAAATTCCTTATAAGTGCACTAATTCATGTCGCAGTTATAAATACTAGTAGCACAGGCCCAGTGGTTGAAATTGAACCACTAAAATTAAGGGGAGTTGGGGTGAATTGCAGTGAGTTTATTTGCGTTAACGTGGAGTGAATTGAAGTAAAGTGAGTTCAGGTAAGGTGAGTTTAATTAAATTAAGGTGACTTAGGGTGAGTGGAAATGAACTGATAGGCGTTGATTTCAGGTTAGTTGAGGGGAGTTGATGTGACTTGAAGTGAGCTGTGATAAGTTGAGGTGAAATGCGTTGAACAACATAGTACAATATAACATAACATAACGCAACATAACATAACAAAACATAATATGACATAACACAACATAGCATAAAGAAAGATAACATAAAATAATATAATATAACATAACATAATTTAATATAAAATAGCATTATATGAAAAAACGTAACATAACATACCATAACATAACATAAATCATGTATCATTCTTCAGTTTTCTCTTATTTGTCTCTATATTT
This sequence comes from Rhagoletis zephyria, assembly GCF_001687245.7. Taxonomy (NCBI): domain Eukaryota; kingdom Metazoa; phylum Arthropoda; class Insecta; order Diptera; family Tephritidae; genus Rhagoletis; species Rhagoletis zephyria. The sequence goes on from NW_016159719.1 coordinate 8,122, forward strand.
TTTTATCTTTACATTTATTTTTATGCTTATCTTTATATTTATCTTTTCAATTATATCTTTATCTTCTCCTTCACCTCTACCGGATCTTTATCTCCGTTATTTTCTTCATATACATGTATGGCATTTTTATTGGGGTAATTTTTGACTCTTTCAAAGTCAGCCTTAATATTTTTGCTTTAAAAGCGCTACAGTTAAGCCGAAAATAACCTTACTTGTTTCTCTTTAATTTCATTTCTAACAATTTTCTTAGCATAGAAAAGTCATTCAGAAAATATTTAGAAATATTTAAGTTTTCTTTTCGGCTATCCATTTCTATTCCAGTTTTGGTGCAGATAATTTATAATGTTTTCCACCAAAAAAATTTCGCCATTTGATTGCCTACTTTCTTTTTGTATTCAATTTTAATATGAAGGCAAACCGAACATAAAATTCTGTATTTTTTTCTTAAAATGTTCTACATTTGACACATTCTCTGCCCTTTGAAGCTTTGGAAGAAATGAAAGACCTATTGAGTATAAAGCCATGAAACGAATTTGAAACAAAATTTTATAGCTTAAAACTTTTGGGTTAATGCAACCTTGGCGGGAATATTTTATTCCTGTTTTTATATTTCTTATTTTTTTTTTAAACAAGCAAATAAGTTTGCATCTATATAAATAACTGCTGATTGCTAACGTTTACTGCTCATTGGCTTTATTTCACTGATGTTGCTTTGGTCTGTGGCTGTTCATTGGGTCAGTTTGGTCACCTAGCAGCAAGGCACTGTCTTGTTTTATCACCATTGTTGGCTAATTAGAGAATGCAGAGGCTGAACTAAAAAGCAAACTCCATTGATTGCCCACCAAAAAAAAAAAAACTTAATTTACGGCAATTGTATTTATGTAATTATTAATTTTATCTACTGCTAAAGGAATATATAAAAATATATGTAGCATGAAGGAAAGCCTGATAGATATGTAACATGTTTTTTGAAGTGAAATTTCTGAATGGAGTTGTCAGTTGTTTGCGTTGAATAATATATGCCACGGCGAACGATAGAGATTAAAACCAAGTCAAAAATAACTAGTATAAAGGCGAACATTAAACACCCTGCGCACGTACTACATATATATGTTTTTTTTTTACATTTATGAAAACTACCCTTACATGGTAGGCATTAGTGATTTTATCCCTATTTCAAATATTTACGAGAGATTTAAGGAGATTATCCTTTATTGGCCATGGCATTCGAATGGACACCGGGCTCCAGCTCTGAAAGTACTCAACTCGGAATCCGCTGGTGGTAGCAGAGGAAGAGGGAGATGCGACTGCGATGAAAAGACTAAGTGGAGAAGGACTTGTGGCCTCACTTAGCATTTCCAATTCGCACAGAAGAGAAACGGCTGGCTTGCTTTATTGGGCTCGGTCAAAATCGCTTAGGCCGTTAGAACACCAAAGACGAAGATTGTTTCCAGGCATCACTTTTGAGTAATTACACATGTAGCCATATGTGGGCGGAGCTAAACCTATTTTCCAAAAATTTATAATATTTTTATTTGCCCCAAAAGATCATTGTAAATATCAATTTTGAGTGTATAAGTTTCGGTAGTTACTGATTTATCATACGGACGGACGGACAGCAACGGCTTAATCGATTTCTTTTTCATTCGGAGCATTTATAGGATACAGGGTGCCCTAGACCACCCGCCCACAGTCTCTCAGCATCTTTCTTTCTGGAATTTTTTGTATGAAATTTCATTTGTCCCGTGAGCAGGGACTACACGTACTCAGTGTTTGTTTTTTTATATTTCACATAAAAAAAGAAAATTTCTTTAAAAAAAATAAAAAAAAATCATAGAAACCGACTTAAAATCTCATATAAAAATTTAAGAATATAGTTCTCTGATCTGATCTAAACCGAATTTGTATGGCACCATCTCTGAAGTACGGCCTTCCCTTTAAAAAGGAAATCGGTTAACGTGGTCCAAAGGTATGCGGTAATATACGTAAAAAAAATAAAATACTGCGACGAGTTGATTACCTCCTCCTTTTTCTGAAGTCGCTTAAAAACGATTGCACTTGAAATGTACCTCAAAGGGAAATTATTAAGGAATGTATGCTCCACAGAGAATATGTGCGAAAAATTCAACTCAGAAAGGGAAATACACATTGCGAGTGGCTCAATATAGCAACACGCTCATTCAAGATAAGCATAGGCTCCCACTTATCTACGCATTTGTGCACACATAGCGAAATAAGAAAAATATTTACCTCAAATATTTATATAACATTCAGAAGAAATCCTACGCTTGCAGCATATTTAAATTATTTGACGTGTGAAAACTAAATTTTATGCAAATTCGACGATGGCCAATGAAAGCAATATGCGCGAACACGTACGTATGTACATTGCCGGCAGCCTTTTTACCAATGCGTCCACTGTGACACAACCACCATTTTTAACGCTAAAAGTAACCGCGACGACACGCACAGACAGTATATTTACAGTGACATCAATCGATATGTTTGCGGTTGTAACCGCAATAAATATAAAAGTAAAGGTTGACACACACACACACACATCACTTTGGTGGACTGACAACGCAAGCTAGCTCAACCACTCATACAGGCCAGAGGCATGAAAAAAGCAATACAAACAAAAATGAAAAATAAAACTGAGGAAACTATCATGCACTCAAGCAAATAGCTAGCTGAGCAGCGCTGTGAAGAGCACGTACCAACAGCCAAGCAGCCAGCTGCCAGCTGCCAGCTACCAAGTGCCAACAATTGATGGAAAAGTATCATCAGCACACAGTGTCTGCCGTCTTTTCGCTACAACCACACTTAAATATTTACGTGTACTCGTATACTCGGTCATAAGTATGTATGTAAGTGTGTACAAATAGCAACACACCATGAGCCACTCAGGCGTCTCTCTTTACTTCGCAATTTGGTTTGCAGGCATACAAACACAGCACCACTACATCCGGTAGTAACAGCAAATTGCGGTTTGATTTTTCATTGTCACGTACCAAATTTATTTTCCGCCAAATAAAAGTAGTTGTTTTTTTTTTTTTTTGGTAAGCGCGGCTTTTACGCTACTTTTTCTTGTATGTTTTGCTCGCTTGGCGGTAATAAAATAAGGAAATAAATAACTTCATTTTCTTTACTCAATTTCTGCATTATTTAACTACAATTTTGCTATTCCTCATCCAGTTATTTACTTTTGTATGTGTTAATTTGTCACAGTAACTAAATGTGTATCAAGTGGTGCTGTCGAAAAAAGAATTTTTTTTTTTTCACAAAACACCAAGTGGCGTAGATGGCAAAGTGTATGGAAATAATGTGGTTTGTGTATAAAAAAAAAATAAATGAATGCGTAGGAAAGGTATAACAGAAATCCCATCAAGGGCAATAAAAAATGGCTTCATTGAGGCAACTGAAATAAGGGAAAGAAATGCAGAAAATAGCGTAAGAAATCAGAAAAGCTCGTAAATTTTAATGAAAATGCAAAAAAATAATTTCTTTGCTTATAAAGCAAATTTTTTTTACATAAAAATCATCATCAATCATCAGCTGGATTTGGCTTTTTGGTTTTCTATTTCGCACTAAAAATTAGCTCATTTTAATCCCTTTAAAATTATTTAGCACTTTTTATCTATTGTCAAGTCAATAAAATGCATCACTGTGCATATAAGCATCGACCGCCATGTTTGGTTGTCTGAGTTTCTTGCAGTAGCCTGTTTTCTCTGCGCTGAACACGAACAAGCTCAAAAAGTGAAATCAAATACATTTACCAAATCTACTATTGCCCTAGTAATCATAAAAAGATCTCTACTTAATATTAAATGACTGATATTGTTAAAGTGCAGAATAACCCAAAGAGTTTTCCTTATCCTGACACATACGAACAAAATACGTAGGTACTCTAAAATTGTCCCAATGCATGACACTATATAACTAGAAGTTTACCGGTTGAATTGATAATTTGGCTTGTAAAATTAATGGTCAGGAGTAAAACTAGAGTTAAATCGTTAAACATTTAGCGCAGAAATTTTCGAAGGTTTCAACATTGAAATGCATCAAGATGAAAATAATGGAGAATGAATTTCGATGTGAAGCAAAACGCTCTGGAAAGACAATACTGTACCGCGGTACCTACTTAATTTAGAAATCCTTCAGATTACTTAACTCTGCGCCAGTTTTCAATGCTGCAAGGCATTGTTTTTGCACCAGCACCATCAGGTACCATGGACCATAGTTTCAAAGCACTAACATACATATTTATATAGCCGACATGTGCAAATCGGGAGCTAATTTAGTTTTTAATTTGTATATTTAAAAACAGATTAAACATATCGCGAATATTTGAAAATTGATTAAGTTGTCCTAATTCTAAAACTGAAAACTATATTACTATGATTTCCCTGCAGAGTATGTGCATAAGAGGAAATATGTATATGTACATACATACATACATACATTCATACAAAAAGATAAACAAACGTTTTGATGTCACTTTGAATCTATATTCAATATTCTTTCAAACTCCATTTGATTATTTTAGCAGCAATATAACTAGAATAATCACCGAGTGTATTGTTTAAATGAACATATGTACACACATTCATACATATATACGTACCAAACACGTCTACACACTTATGTACAATCACATAAAAATACATTAAAAACTGCACTTAAGCATATTTCCTTTGGGAACTTGCACACTCATTTGTATTTTGAATCATACTTATTATTAAACTGATGACTTAGCTCTTCACTACTTTTATTGCTTTTTTTCCATAAATCTTTATTATTTATTTTATATTATTTCCATATTAATCCACATTTGGTAGTTTAAACTTTCTTTTTTGCTCTCTATTATTTTAAATTTGTACTAGAGGCACAAGGGGACCATACTTAAGGTTTATTGAAAGCTATCTGTGGTGAATTCAAGTTCTAATTCTGCCGTTTTGATGCAGATTTGTCTGCTAATATACAACTTAAATTTACACAAACTCTAGGTTCTTAGCATCCATTCATTTTCAACTTGTTTTCAAAAACTTGTTCGCAAAATTGCTGTGAAAAAATTGTATGGTTTTTATTTATTTGTTATCAAAAAGGGACAGCTAAAGGATTAAGTGCTTTACAAAAGTATACAGCGGAACATTTTTTCTTAGATCTACTATGCCAATTTACTAAAAATCTCCAGTGAATTTGATAAACGAGACAAGCAAATCGCTTAGGTATTCACCAAAGATCAAAAAACTGGTTAATATGAAAAGATAAATCTGCCGGAAAAGAGTCGATGCGAGAATGCGAAGCAAAGAGTTATACAGGCAATGCAATAACAAAAACAATACAACAATGATCGCACAGTAAAAAATATAGCGAATCACAAAAACAAAAAGGGCATAAGAACAACAATTTCACCCGCAGCCTTTTCGATAAAAAAAAATACGTACGACAGACCATTTACGCGGAAATTCATACAGCTTTCTACAGCAGAGCCTCAGTCCGCATTTCGCCTTAATAAACCTCCCAGTAGAGACGCAGAAATATCCGTTTCGTATGCCACAGTATCATTTCCTTTGCGCTGATGCGCTGTCGCTGATGCGGAACAAGAAAATCAGTTGCAAAAAGCAACGCATTTTATTTATATATGTATGTATATGGGTCATTCCAGCCCAACTCGGACACCATCGTGCCTTCCGATTTTTGTCATTATTTTTTTTAATGTTATGGTAGCAAATGAGAGAGGCTTCCCAGTCTGTTTTGAAAGAACACGTAAATTTTTTAGATACCATTTTCGAGCTTTTAACTTGCGCTGTATGTATGTGTGTATGTTTGTTAGGTGCAAAACTTGCAATCAATTTTTGACTAATTTCCCGATAACCTAGAGACTTGAAACTTCACAGTTGGCACAACACGATGACAATACAAGACGAAAGATAAGTTAATCCGATAGGTGGCGCAGGAGTCGATATATTTGAATAACCCGTATTTACAGTCCGATTTGGTTCATATTTATAACGATACACATGTGAACTACATGAAAAGGAATAACTCCACTAAAAATTTTGCCGATAGGTGGCGCACAAGTCAATATATTTGGTAACTTAAAATTTATGGTCTGAAGTCGTTTACATTTAGAAAGCTCGTTTAAAATATTTGTTTTTACAATTAACTTATTTTGTTGGAAATTTTTCACTTTCGAAACACTTTTGGAATATAGGATCGAAACAATTTTCAAAATAGTATTTCAATAAAATTTTTAAAATTTTTGATAAAAAATTTTTAAGTTTTCGATTAGTGCATTCAATTTGATGCAGGCAGTGTTCTGTTGGAAAAAAATTGCTAGTTTTTGATTAATTTCAAAATTCGAGATAAACAGATTTCATTGTTTCCCATTATCGGCCTAGGCTTAGAAATTTTGGAATGAGTGAAAATTTTTCCCAAAAAAATTTCAGGAAAATTTATCAGTAGCTGTTGTTTGGAAAGCAACCTTTTTATTAAAGTTAAACACTTTATAAAAATACGGTTTTGATTCCAAAAGTGTTTTTATTTTTCAAAAATCGATATCTCGAAAACAGCTGGAGCAAAGAAATTAAAAAAAAATCAGAAAGGCCTCTCTTAATTGGTACTATAACTTAAAAAATTAAAAAAAAATCGGAAATGCAAAATCCCGATGGCGTCCGAGTTGGGCTGGAATGCCCCATATAGTACATGCATACATTGTACACACACGCAGATGTTGGCTACTTTTTTTTTACAAAAATGTTGTTATTGTTTTTATCCAAGTTTTATTATCTCTTACTGCTTTGCTGTTGTTTTTCGAATCCTTCCAGCGTTGTTTTTCTCGTTTTCGCTTACCTTCCGCCTACCCACTTTAGCTGGCACTGTTATTATGATTAAACTTTGTTGTTCTTGTTGGTTCTTATTTTTCGCCGCCTGGCGAGCAGCCGACTTAATTTGACGTGGGCACCTAAGTACGCCAAAAGACACGGAAAATCCACTGGCATCCACTGACAGGGCGAGTGAATGAAATATGGCCGAAATGCTGATGGGGTTACGCTGATACCACTCGTGCACGATACACACACACACACACACACATCAACTGCAAGCGTAGTGTGAGGCCAGAGCGGCGGTGTCCTTGCGGATTGCGACAGAAATGCGGTGAATGGGCGAGAGGATAAAGTAAAAATGGGATTTGCATTTACACTTTAATATGGGGAACAAAGGTAGGTATAATGTGGCAATGTCATACACACGCGTATGCAACTCAATGAAACATTATCAGATACGCATTACTACAGCATCTGTGTGCACGGGTAAGAGCGTGGGTGTTTTCTTGCGTTGAAAAAAAAAAACCTCAAAAGCCCGGAAAACCAAAATGGATTAAGTTGCTATACAATATCACACATACATGTGTATATACAAATATACGCACATATGTATTTGTGTGTGGGTTCTTTCATGCATTTGTATTTGCATGACTTTGCTGCTCAAATAAAAAAAAGAAGCGGTAATTTGCCGGTCATAAAATGTGCTGCAGAGAGTTCTTTTGTTGTATGCTGACTGCTTAAGCAGCGACATAAATTTATTGGATAACCAACTTGCGTGCTCACACCATGCTGCAGCGCATATGAACATATATGTACCAGGGAAGCCAACTCGGCCGTTTTTTGTGCGGAATTTCAGTTTACATTGGGAATCGGTGGATGAACTGTTTGTTTTTTTTTTTTTGTGAGGAATTAGGTGTTAACTAATTTTTTATTATTTTTTTGCTTCACTATTTCATAATGTACTAAACAAGTTGCACTAGAAATGCAACTGTAACTAAGTCTGGCAAATTGTCCTTTGAAATTTTTTGCTTTTTATTTCTTACAAATGTAAATATTAAACAATAGCAAATTGCAATCATATATACATACATAATTTTGTATTCACCAGATGCCAAAAACTACAATTCGTTCAATTATAGTATAGTAAAGTTTCAAATGACTTAAGATAACCGTTGATTTTTTAAGAATTTTCTTTATCGCATTGGCTTTCATATAACGAATAAACACGATTTAGTTTTATATCGAAGAAAACCGCAACACCTTCGGAGCAAAAGCTCGAAATTTATACGAAAGTTTGTTAATTTTTTTTTTTAATATGGCACAAAGTTTGAAACTTAAATTTGTGCGGTGAACAATAGTTTTTTTATAAAAAATAACTCAAATAAAAAAAATATAATTTTGAAAACTTGTCAAAATTTGGTGCGACTTAAATTTGCTTACCACTCTATGTATGTTAATATTATATGTGCATATTTTATTCATTATTTATCAACTAATTTCATAAAAGTTTGGTTTGGTTTGTGAATGCATTTTCTCTTTTTTTTTTGTTCGAAAATAAGGAGAGATATCTATGGCTGAGGAATTTTACGAAATTTCGGGCAAAATCGGGGAATTTCACTATCGAAATCGGAGAATTCTCAAATTCTGAGTTGGCTACCCTGATATGTACATATATATGGCTATATTCGTGATTATTATGCGCGTGCACATGTGCTCGCATTGTTTTCAGTAAATCTCTTTTATTCTAATAAATCTACCAAATAAATTAGGTGAAAAAGCGTTGAATACGTTTGTGGTTTTTTGCTGCTTTGTTTATGACCTAAATTCAATAACAAATTCCTAAAATAAATTGCTATAAACTCAAATATGTGGAAGTTTTGAATATTGGATTTTATTTGCTTTATTGGTTGAACACAACCAGCGAAAGCCAATGCATATCAAAAAAAAGGCAAAACAAATAAAAGCGTAGAAAATTAATTAATGGCTTTTTTAATTAATAACAGTATTAATTTGTTTTATTTTTTATGCTTAATTCATAATGCTTTTTTTGCAATAACTCATTCTGTGAAATAAACAACCTGCTCATCGAGGGTACCGAGAGTATTAACTATTTAATAACTGATCAGTAATGGAGGTTACAAAATCGGCAGCCCGAAGTTGTCGAATGAGAAACCCCCTGCCCCCAAGTTTAAGGTTCATATAAAAAATTCCTAACCAGGGTTCCCCACCAGGTAGCAGCCAATATTTAAAGGCAATATTACAAATTCTAAATTTCCAATTCAATCATACCTTTTTTATTGCCTTCAAAATTAAAAGTATTTCAACCAGATCACTAAGCTTTGATTTTTCCTTTTTTCGACTTATATAGCTTAAAAAAAAAAAAAAATTAAAGGAATTTTTGGGTTCTTGCGACCATGAACTTTTGAAGGTCATGTTATAGGCAGAAGAATCTTCAAATCATACGAGACTTAAATAAAATTTCTTATTTAGATGTGTTTAGCTGAGGTAGTACGGGAGACCTGATTTAAAGTTGGTAGCGAGTAAGGGGAGTAGAGGGGGTACATACATACGAACTTTATATGCCTGGTGTGGGAATGAAGCGGCAGCGCAAGATGTGACCTTTTACCATTTATTGATTGGGTGACTCCATGGGAGGAGTCGTCAGGCTCTAGCTGCCGCAGGCTGCTGTGAAATGAGCTGTGATTTATTTAGGGTGCGGGTAGGCGTGCTTAACCAATGGCAATCATAAAGGTGGGTGCCGCCGCTGCTTGCATTCATGCAGAGTCCCTGTGTGGCTAGTAAGTCGTAGCTTACCAACGTAGCAAAAATTACTCCAAGAGTGGAGTGTAGGCGACGCTTAAAGCAACGTGTGATAGCCAGGCTGAGTTAACGTTGGTCGTGGCTGGAAATGACAGCGAATTATTAGTTTGCAATGTTCAGCGAGAAGAGATTTGAGAATTACATAAACAAATGCATATCCACTTAAGTATTCACTGCACTTGGTTTTTGTGGGAAATGCATTAGTCGCTTAAGAAAGGGGTATAACCAAAAATATGGTCTTTATTTCGTAAGCGAGGATTACACGTGGCGACTACCAATACCAGCGCATGACTAATTGCTTTGAAGGCTTTTAGAAGAATGGTATACGTTTATGCAGTAAACCGCTTGCTACCAGAGAGATGCCACCCTTAAACCAACAATACACAGGTTGCTCACGTTATCCATATTGTGCGAACGGAAGCGAATGGGTCGTTTTTGAGCAGAGTAGTACAACTGTAACTGCATAACCAGAAGAAAGACCATAACACATTACACTCCAATAAATTTTCTGGAAAAGCAAATTTTTGATGTCAAAGCCAAACCTCGTAGAATCGACTTAGGTAGTAACTGATAGACTCCTGATAGTTCCGCCTTCATAAGTCATTTGAGATCGTTTTTAAGCGATCGATATCCATACGCCCACATATATACATATATTACTTTTCATATCAATTCAGGTTTACTACGTGCGCCCCACGTTTTTCATCGTTTAAATCTCATAAATTGTTTATAACGACTTTTGCTAAAATTTTAAAATCCAAAGTTTTGAAAATAAATTCTATGGGACCGCGAAATATTATTTCATACTTTTTAGTCTATTTATAGAAACATGATTCATTTATAAAAAGAGGTTTGCTCAGAAAACAGGTTTCTCGCTCCCTCTCTCTGGACAAAATCGACTCCCTTAGCAAGGCACTGTGTGTGGGTGCGTGTGTGTGTTCAACCTTTTGTAAAGGGTTAAGGGAGTGTCAAAATTCTAATGTCACTAGTGAGTATACCTTTCATTATTGAGTCATGGTATGTATGTATATCTGTATATGTATATAGTTTTTTCACATTTTAACACCGAAATTAATTCTGATTTTATTTGGATTTACATACTTTTTTTATACAACTTATAAAGCGTAGAAAAAAACCGTAATCTTAAAAATGTCTCAGGTTGTTTAGGGTTGCAGATCCCTTTTGTCCGCAATACTTGAAACAGAAATTTCCATTTAAAGTTTGACACGCCCAACAGACTCACTGATTTAACATCCGCAGCGGTCACAGTGCTTGAATTATTACAAAGCAGTAATGTATTTCCAATTGATTACAATGCCTGCAATGCAAACATTTTTGTTGGCCACCATAACGAAAGAATTGTTGCTGTTCGTATAGTTCAAAGTGGCGTCGTAAAAATAAAATGATGAACTCGCTTTGCTATCATAGCGCCTCACATTCGATACAGCGTTAATACTTAAACAAAATAGTTTTTACGAGCTGAAGCGGTCAAACGCACCACTGCAAAGGGCGAGGGAGGGCGATGGAAGCACATAACACTACACTGATTTTTTCTTTAAGCTTTTAGTGTTTTTTTTTATGACAGTAAGGGAAGCGCAATGTCGGGCGCACTCGGAGCCAAAGAAATGGGAAATTATTTGAGGAAGAGCATGCAAGCAAGTATGTAAACA